>NC_056727.1:1251641843-1251897060 GCF_019279795.1 Protopterus annectens
GGGAAAAGGTGGGCAAATGACTAGATTGGCTAAGAGCCGCACTGGACACTACTTTGGGCATGAAAGTTGGGCTAGTCCTGAGGGAGACCGTGTCAGCATGGAAAATGATGAAGGGTTCCACAGCCATAAGTGTTTGTAGCTCAGACACTTTTCTAGCTGAAGTGATGGCCAAATGCAAGGCTGTTTTCCAAGAAAAGCATTTTAATTCTGCTGAAGCTGCAGGCTCAAGGGGGGGGGGGGTGAGCTTTTCCAACACAAAGTTAAGGTCCCAAGCAGGGGTAGGGGCTCTTCTTGGTGGCCTTAAGTTGTTAGCCCCTCTCAGGAACTGCTTGATGAGAGGGTGTGAGAAGAGAGGTGGCTCAGTGCTGTAATATGCAGAAATGGCAGAGGCATGGATTTTAATGGAAGAGAAGGAAAGGCCCCTGTGGGGTAGGTCTGCTAGGTAATCCAGTATGAGAAGTAAGGATGGCTGTGCTGGGTCAGCTCCTATAGTCTGGATCCAGGAATAATACCTTTTCCACTTATCAGCATAGGATTTTCTAGTACTGGGTCATCTGGCTTCACTTATAACATCCAGGACCTGCTTGCTTAGGCTGGCCACTGGAGGCAAAGACAAGGAATAGTCCAAGCTGCCAGGTTTAGGGTGTGCAATTGTGGATACAAGAACTCTCCCTCCTGCTGAGTCAGGAGAGTTGTAATCTGAGGGATGTGCCATGGAGGCAACGGAGACAGACTGTGCAGTAGTGGGTACCAGGGCTGGGATGGCCAGTCTGGGGCAATCAGGATTGCCCTTGGTCTCTCTTCCTTTATTTTGAGTAGTACTTTGGTAAGAATATGTGCACCCCAGGCATAGTCTGATGTGTCTGTGGTTAGGGTCTGGGTGGCTTGGGGTTGTGTAAAGGGAAGCCCCTTATTGTCATTGCATGCTGCTGCCCAACAAAGGAACTCTTTCCTTAGACAAGGTATCATAGGTATGATAAGTTTCCAGGTCCTGAAAATTTTGGCACTAAAGACTTTTTAAGTAGCATTGAAGTTTCCTCATATGCAGTCTGGCATATGGAATTAGTAGAATGCAGGAGGCCATGAACCCTAGAGCTTGCAGGATTTTCCTTGTGGATAACTGGATTCTGATGGCCACTTGAGAGAAGTAGCCTGTCAGATAGGCTTGTTTTTCTGGCGTAAAGAATGCCATCTGGGATGCTGTGTCCAAGCTTGCTCCCAGGAATACAATTTTATGACTGTAGACTAGTTTGGATTTCTTTTCGTTGATCGCATATCCCAGTGAGGTTAGAAGGTCCTTTACAAATGTCAGGTGCTGCAACAGCTTTTCCTGACTGTCTGCCTGAATCAGGCAGTTGTCCAAGTAGAGGTAAATTTGAATATTTCTTTGTCTGCAAAAGGCAATGGCTGGAGCCAGGCATTTTGTGAAAATTCTGGGAGCAGTCGATAAGCCAAAGGGAAGTGCAGAGAACTGATGATGCATACATCCTGCCCTGAAAAGTACAGTTTTGTACCTACCATAAATGTAGATGTCCGATAGGTATGCATCTGCAGTCATAACATATGGGTTGTCCTGCCTCAGGCAGCCCTTCGGTCGGCCGGATTCCAGTCTGGGTCTGGCCTCGGCTGATGTCGCACTTTCCCCGACGTCAGAGCGTCTGGGGTATAAAAGCATCAGCCAACGCCATTTTCCTCAGTGTTTCTTGCCCCAGATGCCAGGTGCCCTCTAGGAAGGCCAAATTTGGAGGAATGCAGTAAAATTCCAAACATTTTCCAATAAATATATACATATATATACAAACAAATACACCATAATAGATCCCCCAGCTAGCTAATGGAGGGGTAAGTACCCTAGGAATACCACAGAGGGGAAGGAGGGAGGGTAACCCTGACTGCAGATGCATACCTGTCGGACATCTACATTTATGGTAGGTACAAAACTGTACTATGTCCTTCAAGGATGCATCTGCAGTCATAACATATGGGTAGAACACCATAGCCAATCTGGGGGAGGAGGTACTAAGAAAAGGATGGTGTAGTTAAGATCCCCTGCAGGACTGCTGTAGCAAAACCCGCTCTGGATCTGGAGTATAAAGGTAAATTGTAATGTTTGGCAAATGTATGCACAGAGCTCCATGTAGCAGCTTCTAAAATGTCCTTGGTAGCCACCCCTCTTAGGAAGGCTGTAGTGGTGGCTGTGGCCCTTGTGGAATGAGGCCTGATGTTTGCAGGAACTGTCTTTCCATGAAAGGAGTAACAAAATCGAATGCAATTTCCTATCCACTTTGAAATTGTCTGTTTGGAAATTGCTTTTCCTTGTACCCCAGCAGCATATGCTACAAGGAGTTGGTCAGTTTTTCTGTTACTTTTAGTTCTGTCCAAGTAGTAGTGTAGTTGTCTGTGTATATCCAGAGTGTGTAGAAGTTTTTCCCCTTTATTTTGTGGATTTGGGAAGAACGTAGACAAGTGAATAGCTTGGTTCAGGGATACCCTAGATACCACCTTTGGCATAAAAGTAGGATTGGTTCTTAGTGAAACTCTGTCCTGATGGAAGATAAGAAATGGCTGTACTGCCATTAAAGCTTGTAACTCAGATACTCTTCTTGCTGAAGTTATGGCCAGAAGGAATGCAGTTTTCCAAGACAAAAACTGTAGATCCGCCGATGCTGCTGGTTCAAAGGGAGGAAGTGTTAGTTTCTCCAGCACAAAGTTGAGATCCCAAGCAGGTAAAGGGGGTTTTCTTGGAGGATTGATGTTTTTGATCCCTCTCAGAAATTGCCTGAGGAGAGGGTGCGAGAAGATAGGTGGATCCACATTGTATTCTGCTGAAATTGCTGAGGCATGAATCTTAATGGAAGAATAGGACAGGCCATTGTGGAACAATTCTGCTAAGTATTCCAGAATATGTGTCATGCTCGCCACTGTCACATCTAAGCCTTTTGTTGTGTTCCAAATGAGAAATCTTTTCCATTTTGCTGAGTATGTCTTCCTTGTGGAAGGCCGGTGAGCTTCCATAATAATGTCCTTTACTCTCTGTGATAAATTATTTTGAGGGGGATTTAAGGAATTTTCCAGGCAGTTAGCTGCAATGTTTTCAAGTTGGGATGCATGATCTTGAAATTGTTCTTCGTCAGAAGAAGAGGCCATAGGGGGAGAGGCCATGGTTTCGCCTGTGACATGCTCCTCAATAGTGGGTACCAGTGCTGCCTTGGCCAGTCTGGAGCTATCAGAATCACTCTTGGCTGTTCCGCCTTGATCTTCAGTAAAACCTTGGACATTAATGGGAGAGGTGGGAAGGCATATACTTTTAGAGCTTTCCAGCTGAAAGAGAGGGAGTCCACCCTCCAAGTTTGTGGGTGGTATGTCCTTGAGCAGAATGTCTTCAGTTGATGGTTGTGGGGGGAGGCGAACAGATCTATCTCCGGCTTTCTCCGTGCTTTTGTTATGAGTAGGAAGATGTCTGGGTGTAGCATCCATTCGTGTGCATCCATGGTAGTTCTGCTTAAGCTGTCTGCCAGTGCATTTTCTCTCCCTGGCACGAACTGGGACTGTAGTTGGATATTGAGTTTCAGGCATAATTCCCATAGATTCATAGTCAGCCTGCATAGAGGGTAGGGATGTGTGCCTCCCTGCTTGTTTATGTACCACATGACCGTGGTGTTGTCTGTCCTTATTAACAGGTGGCCTTGATGGAGGAAAGGTTTGAAGGCCTCGATTGCGTGTATCACTGCCAGCATCTCCTTTTGGTTTGTGTGCATGTGCAGCTGTCCTTGAGACCATAGGCCTTGGATACATTTGCCCTCCATGTGTGCTCCCCATCCTCGGTCTGAAGCATCCGTGGTGATGGTTTGTTTTGTTTTTGGTTTGTTGAAAGGCAACCCTCTGTTGGACTGGCAGGCTTGAGCCCACCACAGGAATTCCTTTTGAAGGCAAGGAATGATTGGTATCAAAGTTTCCAAACTGTGACTGTGCTGAGACCATACACTCCTTAGGTACCATTGTAATTTTCTCATATGCAGCCTGGCCTGTGGAATCAGAATTATGCAGGATGCCATGTAACCCAGGGCCTGCAGGATTTTCCTTGCAGTTAGCTGAGTTTGTCTTGTCAGATTCATGAAGTAATCCGGAAGTTGTTTTTGTTTTTCTTCTGTGAGAAAGGCCATTTGGGTGGTTGTGTCCAGATCTGCACCCAAAAAGGTTATCCTTTGGGATGGAACAAGTCTTGATTTTTGGATGTTGACTGTGTATCCCAAGGCCTGTAGTAGGTGGATGGCATAGGCCAAGTCCTTTATCAAATTTTTCTTGTTGTCCGCTTGTATAAGGCAGTCGTCCAGATATGGGTAGATTTGAATCCCCTGAAGTCTGCAGTGTGCAATTACTGATGCCAGGCATTTCGTGAATACTCTGGGTGCAGTAGATAAGCCAAAGGGCAATGCTGAGAATTGATAATGCTCTGATCCTGCAAGAAATCTGAGGTGTCTTCTGCAACTTGGTCGAATAGGGACATGCAGGTATGCCTCCTTGAGATCTAGAGTCACCAGCCAAGACTCCTTGCCCAGCATGGGAAGAAGTTGCTGTAGGGTCAGCATCTTGAATTTTGGCACAATGAGGTAAGTATTCAGTGCGGACAGGTCGAGAATAGGCCTCCATTGATTTTCTTTTCTTGGAACAAGGAATAATCTGGAGTAAAATCCTTGGCCTTGTTCTGACAGAGGTACCTTTTCTATGGCTTTCATTTGAAGTAAGTTGTTGATCTGCTTTAAAGCCTCTGCCCTCTGATTTGGTGGCAGGTTTGGCATTCCGTTTCTTCTTGGCAAAGTGTGGAAGTGGAACCTGTAACCTTTGTCTATTATTTGCAGTGTCCATGTGTCCCTTGTAATATAATGCCAGTTTTTTGAGAATAAAGCAAGCTTTCCGCCCAAGGGTGCTTCCAATTGAGCCCTGGTAGGCGGAATCAGAGTGAAGTCATTGAGTCTGTCCTGGTGTAGTAGTTGTTGTTGCTGTTGCTGCACTACCTCTCTGGTTGGTAGGCTGCCACTGACGGCCACTGTAGGAGCCCCTAGCTTGCCCTCTACCTCTGGGACGCCTGTTCCTGCCTCTCTGGGCTCTGTCCGAGTCTGGAAAGGACCAATTCTTAGTAGGCCAGTTTCTGCTGAATCTCGGTGGTTGTACTTGCAGAAAATCCTTAACTGTTTGCACAGATTTTGCCTTTTCTTCAAACTTCAAGACCTCCTGAGCCGAGGAGCCAAATAATCTTTGTTTTTCCATTGGAGCATCCAGGAGTTTAGCTTTGACATGGTCTGGCAAAGATTGTTCCTTCAGCCAGGCATGCCTACGAATAACTGCCCCAGTCATAGCTGACCTACATGAAGCCTCCAGTGCATCATAACCACACTTTAAAAAATGATTACTGACCTGCTGTGAGTTATGTATCAGATCCTGAAGGGATTTACGGGCAAGGGGTTCAGAAGAAGAAAGCTTCTTATTCAGTTCATCTAGCAAATACTCTTGGTACTGTATCATATGAAATTGACAATTTAATGCCCTGACGGAAAGAGTTGCAGAAGTATATACCTTCTTTCCCCATCTCTCTAAAGCTCTAGACTCCCTTTCAGAAGGTAGAGGATTTTTGGCAGTGGCAGCTGCAACCCCTTTAGGGCCCTGAGAAATAGTATCTGGGTCTGCGGAATGGGCCTTATACAGATGAAAATGAGAATCCGGGACCCTGTAGTATCTATCAGGCTTGGCAGGTGCCGGAGGGAGAGTATCAGGGGCTGTACTAACATCATTGTACACATCATCAATTACATTCAAAACAGGAGGTATAGCTAAGGGCCTATGTTGAGGCAAATGCAAAAAGGTCCTTAATCTCTTTCTAGAATCAGAGAATTCCTGACCCTGCCATTGAAAATGCTCTCTCATGGAGTGTAGAGTCTCACCAAAAGAAAACTCTTCAGGAGTGGAGGCCGAAGGAATAGATTCTTCAGCATCAGAATCCTCATAGGGCGAATAAGCCTCCTCCTGGTGATCTGACAACTCAGATCCATCCGTGGACTCATCTGAAGAGTGTTGGTCAGAGGGCTCAGTCCTGGGCCTTTTGTCTGGTGGTGGGTCAGAGCCCCTGTCCGGGTGAGGCTGAGAACCTCTAATTAAAGAAATAAGATCCTCTGCAAGGCTGAGGATCTGAGAACTAGAGGAAGGCCTGTGGGAGGTAGTTTTGGGAGGCAAAGCTTTAGAAAGTTTAGCAGCTTTAGCCCTGGAAAAGGCCTTAATGGACATGGAAGCAGGGGGTCTAGCTGCCCCACGTGCAGGGGTAGATTTGTCCAAAGGTATGGTGTCGGACATTTCCTGGACACTGGTTTCGGTAGGTAGCTCAGTAGCCAACTCAGCCGGGGCCTCCAGGGCCGCGGTGGTCGGTTGAGTGGATTCGGTTAAAGGAAGCTCCGAGGACTCGGTTTCGGCTGAAACCGAGACACTCGCGGTAGGCCTTACCGTGGTTTCAGCCGAAACCGCGGGCCGCGAGTGTCGGTCCTTGTCCTTCCGTTTTTTCACCAAGTGCGATGTCGGAGTCTCCAACGGCATCTTATATGCAAAATTAGCCCCAAAAAATTCCTCTGCAAACTCCGACCGATGTCTCAGAGTTCGTTGGTTGAAGGAAGCACAGGCTGAACAGGCCGAGACATCGTGGTCTGGGCCTAAGCAAGGGAGGCAGTAAGAGTGGAAATCCTTATGAGGTATTTGTTTCCCACAAGTTAAACAATTATTTACTTTATCTGACATCGGCTGAGGCAAGAAAGAGTCCCCAATGGGGTACTTAGCTTTTTCGAAGTCTTCGGTAGCTGAATCACAGGATCTGACCGACCGGCACTTGCGAACTGCTTCTGCTTTGGGCACCCCGCGGCAAGAAAGACTGAGGAAAATGGCTTCGGCTGATGCTTTTATACCCCAGACGCTCTGACGTCGGGGAAAGTGCGACATCAGCCGAGGCCAGACCCAGACTTTGGAATCAGGCCGACCGAAGGGTTGCCTGAGGCAGGACAACCCATATGTTATGACTGCAAATGCATCCTTGAAGGACATCGTAGATATTTCCTGCAGGAGTCCCTGATTGGGATATGCAGATAGTCCTCCATTAGACACACGTGAAAGAAAACAAAAGATGGATAAACGCCTGGTATACACCTCAAGCGAAAAAAAATGAAAAGACCAATGGTTAGACCACAGCTGAAGATAAAAATGGAATAATCCACGTCAGGAAATAAATCACTTGCAGCTTCACAGTAGTGCCCTTTATAAAACCAAAAGTTGTAACTGAGATGTAGTAGTCAAGGTAGGAAACGGTTCACTTGCTGTTTCACACCACTTTATTAAACAAAAGTAAGCGCTTTCGCGATCTAAGTCAGCTGATCGCTTCTTCAGACTCATAAAAACAGTTAAAACATTGGTATTTGAAATATGGTTCAACCAATGAAAACACATATAGAACTATGACATAGACTAATTAAAATTGTATACATCCGTACATTAATTTGCCTTATATTCTGCATAAGATGAAATAAAATATACATATAACAGACACATTTTATGCAATAATCCATATTACTTAATGTTTTAGTGGTCTGGATTTTAAAAAAGGTTTCAAGGAAACAGCATTGTTCAATCCAGGAGACCTATCTGCCTGAAGTAATAAAATCCATCTTTGTTCTGCTCACTCTACCTTATTCCTTATATCACCTCCCCTCTTACTTTTATTTATTATTTCTAAAACCATGAAATTAAAGATGTGTTTCCTATCTTCTTCTTCCACATGTTTTGCTAAAGCACTTGTGTCTTTTTTATTTCTTATATCTCTAAGGTGTTCAAGGATACGTTCCTTTAGACACCTATTGGTTTTGCCTATATAAAAGGCATGACAGTGCAGAAGCTGAAATAAACCAAACTTTGTGTTCTGCAGTCAGCATAAAAATCTATATAAATTATAAATCCTAGTGTAGGATGTTTATATGTAGATTTATTATATAAATAGTTACATGCTGTACAATTTCTGCAAGGAAAAGTCCCTTGCCAATCAGATAGGATCATTCTTTCATTGTTTCTGGATTTATAACAGAGTTGCCTTTTTAAGGACCTCTTATTTCTAAAAGAAAAGCTGGGTCTATCTTCTAACAATTCTCTCAAGTCAGGATCCGACAATAAAACATTCCAATTCTTCTCAAAAATATTACAGAACCTTCTGATGTCACTTGAATAAGTTATAGGAAATCTAACTTTAAAATCATGACCTTCCTTGCTTTTAACATCTTCTATAGTATTTGAGAAGAGCGGTTTACATCTCCCATCCCTATTTTCAATGGTATATTTAGAGCTTTCATTTATGTCTTTCTTACTATAACCTCTGTTTAAGAAGTCTTTCTCTAATATAGTCATTGTCTTCACAAAGCCTTCATCTGTATTATGTATGCGGCTTATTCTCATATATTGTCCTTTCACTACATTTTTGTGTACAAATGTTGGATGCATACTAGTCTTATGTAAGATACTATTTCTCCAAGTAGATTTTATATACATCCCTGCTGTAAGTTCATCTAACGCTGTCTTCTTAACCAAAACATCTAGGAACTCAATAGAGTCCCTGGAATGTTGACTAGTGAATCTTAAAAATTCAGTGGTGCTATGTAAGTACTCCACCATCTCTTGCAACTCTTCACTAGTACCATCCCATAACAGGAAGATGTCATCTACAAAACGTATATACCATACAATTTTGCCAACATATTTATTGCTAGCACTTAATACATGATCTTTTTCCCATGCAGCCAATGCTAAGTTGGCGTAGCTGTTAGCACAAACCGTGCCCATTGCTACACCAACTTTCTGTAGATAAAACTTGTCATTGAATATAAAGACATTATTTTCTAGGACAATATCAAGCAACTCACATATCAAATTAATCTTAGTGCTTTGAAAAACTTGTTTCAAGGTCAGAATATCACGTATTTTTTCAATACCCCATTTATTCGGTATCACTGTGAACAGTGAAGTGGCATCCATTGTCACAAACATATAATTTCTATTAATATTCCTGGTCTTATTATATAACAGTCGAAGAAATGCCTTTGTATCCCTTAGTATAGTCTCACATGATTTTAGGACTATTTGTAAATGTTTTAACTGTTTTTATGAGGCTGAAGAAGCAATCAGATGACTTAGATCGCGAAATCGCTTACTCTTGTTTAATAAAGTGGTGTGAAACTGCAAGTGAACCATTTCCTACCTTGACTACTACATCTCAGTTGCAACTTTTGGTTTTATAAAGGGCACTACTGTGAAGCTGCAAGTTATTTATTTCCTGACGTGGATTATTCCATTTTTATCTTCAGCTGTGGTCTAACCATTGGTCTTTTCATTTTTTTTTTAGTCTTCCATTAGGTCTAGAGTGGCTAACCAGGCATCTTTGGACAGCATAGGGAGAAGCTACTGGAGGGTGAGCATTTTCAATTTTGGTACCACCAGGAAGGTGTTTAGAATGGATAGAGCTAAGATTGGGCACCAGGTGCCCTCTTTTCTGGGTACCGGGAAAAGTCTGGAATAAAAACCTTGGCCTATCTGTTCTGCAGGAACAGGGTGAATTGTCTTTATGGAGAGCAGGGACTGAACTTGGTTTTGTGCCTCTGCCCGCTGGTTTGGAGGAAGATCTGGGAATACTTTTGGGGTTGGCAGCGTGTGGAAATAAAATTTCTACCCCAGGATACTATGTTGAGGACCCATTGATCATTGGTGATGGAGGCCCAGTTTTTTGCATGGTGGGCAAGTTTTCTTCCTAGAGGCACGAGCAATTGGAAAGAGGTGAGGGGAGGAGTTGAGAAGTCATTGTTAATTCTTTCCATAAGGGGGTGGCTTAGCGCTCCCTGTTTTAGAAGTGGAGGTACTCCATTGCTTAGATCTCTGCATACCCTGAGACTGTTGCCTGGGGGGGTCTGTTTCCCCTAGGTCTAGTCTGAGGTGGCCTTGAGAGGGCTGCAAAGGACCAATGTTTTGAGGGGCAATACCTACTAAATCTTGGAGGCTGTACTTGCAAAAAAATCTTTGACTGTCTGCATAGACTTAGCTTTTTCTTCCATCTTTTTTAAAACCTCTTCTGCTTTGGTGCCAAACAGATTGTCTTTATTTAGAGGTGTGTCCAATAATTTTGATTTGACATGGTCTGGCAAGGTCTGTTCCTTAAGCCAGGCATGCCTTTCTAAGTACAGAACCTGTGACTGCTGCCCTATAGGATGCTTCTAGGGCATCAAACCCACATTGCAGGGTATGCTTGCTGACTCGGCTTGCAGAATGCATAAGCTCCTGTAATTCTTTATTTTCTGCACAGTCAGGGAAGGTATAATTTTTGCTTAATGAGTTCCATAGTATGTTGCTGGTATTTCAGCATGTGGAACTGACAATTTAATGCTCTAATGGCAAGAGGTGCAGAGGTGTATACTTTTTTACCCCATCTGTCTAATGCTCGGGAATCCCTGTTCGAGGGAGTGGGATTCTTAGCTGCAGTTGCTTTTACTCCTTTAGGTCCTTGGGAGATGACCTCTGGGTCAGCAGTAGGATTCTTGAAAAGAAATTTGTGTGAGTCAGGGACTCTGTAGTACCTGTCAGGTTTCCTGGGAGAAGGGGGTAAAGTATCAGGAGTTAGATTGGATTACATAAAGACATCATCCACAACATCCAGAACAGGAGGGATAGCTAAGGGTCTGTGCTGTGGTAAATCTAAAAATTCCCTGAGTATCTTTTTGGACTGAGGATAATCCTGGCATTCCCAATGGAATGCTCTCTCAAAGTATGTAGGGTTTCACCAAATGAAAAATCCTCTGGAAGACAGGCAGAAGGAATGGATTCGTCTGCATCTGAATCCTCATAAGCAGATAAGGGCATGTCTTCATAATCAGAAACCTCAGAGTCGTCGGACTCTTTTTCAGATAAAGCTGCTGGGGACAAGTCTCTTCCTTTTAGCAGGGCTAGGCTGGCTTCCCCTAATCAGCATGATAAGGTCCTTCCGCCATTTTAAGCATCTGGGATTGAGGCAAGGAAACGTGTATTTGAGCTTGGGTCGTCATTTTTTTAGGCGTAGCTCGTACTCTGGGCCTTAGAAACTCGGTAGTTTTAGAAAGAACTGAAGAAGCAAAAGTAGTCATCGGTTTGTGTTGAATATTGGTAGTGCGAAGAACTTCCTCAGAAGCCGGTGCCTGCACAGCGGCTCCAGACCCATCCAAGGTAGAGACATCCGCAGGTTCCATAGTCAAAGAAGAGTCTCGCGGCATACCATACTCCGAACAGGTCTTGGTAGCGGCCTGCAAATCCATCAAAGCAGGCATCAGGGGCTGTGAAAGCTCCTCGCTGAGTACCGGCGAACTGTTGATTAGCTTAATGGAAGCGTTGTTGGAAGTTTTGGACCTGTGCGGTCTGCCTCTGTCTTTATCCTTACATTTTTTCAGAAGATTGGTAGTCAGATGGCTTATTGAAGCCATTTCAGAATACTGAAATCGAGAGCGAAAGTATTTAGCTACAATAAGGGCCCAATGACGAATAGTTCGGGCATTGAACAACGTCCAAAACCAGCAGTGAGGGACGTTGTGGTCTGGGCCTAAACAGGTGACGCAGTAAGAATGGAAATCTCAGTGTGGTATTTGCTTTCCACAGGCGAGACAATTGTTAACTTTTTCTGACAAAAGTTAGAGCAAGAAAAAAGGATCCCTAATGGGGTACTTAGCTTTAGAAGACTTCGACTTCAATTTCGGAAACAAAAACTCAGGTAGCGGCAGAACGGCACTCGTACGAACTGCTTCTGCTTCAGGCTCCTCAGCAAGAAAGACTGATGTAATGGCATCGGCTGCCTGTTTCTATACCACTGACGACCTTACGTCAGTCCTGAAGTGACAGCAACTGACACAGAAATACTAAGCCTCTGGTATTCGGCCCGACTGAGGACTACCCCTAGCAGGATAACCCAAGTGTGACAACTGCAACAGTGAAACACGAAGATCTAGCAAATCACCAGGCATCATAAGTAGTACTATTAACTCCACTGTCATGTTAATTTGTACAACAAAATACCCAATGCAAGTCGAAGATTCTGACAAGATGGCAACTAATATTTTTAGTACTGTTTTATCTGGTTTTCTTGCATATTAACTTCTTTGTATAAGGATGCTGGTTAGAAAGTCTACCAGCTAGTTTAAAAATTAAAATTGAAGTTACAGAATTTACTGCCTTTTTTACTGGATGAGTTGACTTCAATAAATGTAGTAAGAATTCTATAAAAAGACACAGGCATATGGTATCCCTTGACATTTCTTGCTTCTACTCATTTATCATGTTTGCCCTACATAGTCACTCAAGAGCAATGCAACACACTGTAGCAGTGTTAGAAAGAACCAATGTAATATCCACGTTCCACTTTAAATTAAAATCTAATTTTTTTTACTCTTGGCAAGAGATGTTAAAAAAATAACTAACTACCGATTACGTTTAAAGGAAGATGTTCTTTCTCCTGCAGTCACTTTATTTTTATTTACCTGCTAGTTTTGTGCACTGAGTCATGCATAACAAGCATAAATAATTATAAAATATTCATAACATAGCTTGGAGTTAAGATAAGTACAACAATCAGAAGTTTTCGTAAACCCGATTTATTCCTCATGCTAGGGCTATAGTGTTATCAATCAACATAACCACCCTCATGTGCACACATTATGAATACTTAGAAGGGTGGGGATGTCACTGAAAAGTAACCTCGAAGAAGCTGTTTAAAAATAAAGACATTGGCAGCCACTTACTACTGCAGGCCCAGCATATGTTACAGTTTAATACTTAAATCAGAAAAAAAAAACACCCCGAAGAATATAAAATAGCTAGGTGAGGAGTCATAAATTATTCAGAATAATGTTCTGGCCCTAAAACTGATGTTTTTTAGTGAAGCAGTGCTGTAGCATTAAGGCTTACCTCTGCTGACAAAGTTATTTTAATACGCAGTGGAGTGCATGTACACATTAACATGCCTCACTAATAAACTGGAACCACTCACTTAGAAACAGCTAACAAAGCTGCATGTAATTCCATCTGCAGTGACAGCTTTTTGATCCTGCTACCTTGAGCTAATTCTGCTGATGCAGATGTGGTATACAACCAGTTAAGAGTCAGTGATCTGTTACAGCTATGACTTTTCAGTCTCAAAGTAAGTGGTTTCCTCATAATGCCTTAATATGCTACCACCACTACATCATAAATAAAAAAAGATAAACTAGGTAAGTTTATTTTTGTACAGTTACGGTTGTACAACAAACACATGCTGTGCTATACTGAAAGAGAGAAAACTGGGGCATTCTTAAATACTTTTTTTAGAGCACATGCTTGGGTGTGGAATCACTGCCTTGGGATGCAGCACAGTAAAAAGGAAGCAGACTGAAGGGCCCTGAGCCTTAATGTAAGCAAGACTCCAAAACTGTAGAATCACAAACATACCAGATGGCAGCAATGTTTTAACACTGAGTGAACTTACGAAGGTGAAACTTACAGGTCCACAGCAGCAAACAGCAGGTCTGCCAAAAGAAGGCTACACATGAGCTATGAACAGACTTAGCTGAAGATGGACAAACACAACTTTCCTGCAAATACTTCCTATTCAAGCAAATGCAGGCTTCAGTAATAACAAAATCCTTCTACTGTCACCTATTAAAATGCTCACATTTGTATTTAGCAGTAAGTATACTGTGAAATTTCTAGTGTTCCTCTATGGCTTTCTCATACTTACTCCTTCCACTTCTACCAAGAGGTTGCTTCTTACATCATTTTAGATTCACTTGGCTTGTCCTCCACTTCGAAAAATCTTTTCTCTTTGCCCCTACTTCATAAATCAGTCGACAAGCAATAATGACTATGCATTAACTTTTGTCTGCTGACCAGGCATACCTCTTAAAATCTTAGTGCAACAAATTGAACAAAGTCAAAAATAATGGGTTAAAAAAAGGCACACAATCGGTGACAGATTTTAAATATTGCTCTTTTAAACTTACTAAATTTCTAGAACTACAAGTTTTGTGTTTGCATACATTTTCTGAACTATATGAAATCTGAACTTCAAATGTCTGTGATTATTTAGCTACTTCAATCATCAATGACTTGCCAGAAAAATATGAGGCAAAAATTCTGGACATTTTGTGAAAATTTGAACAGTTGGGAGGTATGTGATCAGGTACACTGACTCATTTCAGTCTTTTTTATTTTTTTTTAACTGAGATGACAGGCAGAGACCCAGCCCCAAAAAAACAGCAGACAATAAATCTGATCAATTAGGATTTAAAAATAATTTAATACTACACACTGTGTTGACATTATATTTTAATGTTTATGACGGCTAATGCATCAGGCAACTACAATAGTACTTTACCTTTTATATTTCATTGCACTTCAATAAATTTCAAGAAATGTTATTTGTGTCAGGTAGGAAGTAGAGTGATCCCACAGTGATTAGTTTATTCTGGATATTTCTCATGTCCCTTAGCAGGATAACAGACTAACATCCTCTGAATAAATATTTCAGGTACACCTTTTGATACCAGCCTTGCACTACTTTGGTTACCCTATGTCAAAACAGTACAAACTCTGTCCTAGAAGACAGTGCTCCCAGACATGGTCATAGTACCTCATTTCTTCTTCCTCAACTACTCAACATCCGACATGTTATTTTACTATCCTGTTGTGTTTTTAGTGTACAGTTGGGTCATTTTTAAAATGTTACTTCTTAAATAATTATAACAAAATATATATATATATATATATATATATATATATATATATATATATATATATATATACACACACACACACACACACACACACACACACACACATATATATATATATAATTTTATCTTATTTTGATGCTCTGTACTCTAGTCTCTGCAGCATGTCATCGCTATTTTGTTTAAACCAAAATGCCCAGATGGGGTAGATACTGTGACGTGATTTTTTTTCTCTTTACCTCAAAGCACTCAGACTCCTCAAAAGATGAGATAATTATGTCTTACTCTCTTATGCCAAACATCTTTGCCTTTACATAGAATTATAGCACTCAAAATTCATACATATTTTGAGATTCTTTAAACATTCTCGCTTAAACTTTCTTCCAGTAAGGCATTTTGTGAACTTTTAGCTATAGTATAACATTACTTCTTGTCATCTGACTTAATTCACCCCTGACTAAGTTCACTTTCTTTTCACCTTTATCCCTCTTTCTGAATCATGTTTATTGTATACTTCTTGTTGTCATGTTCTACAATACTTTGTTCACTCCATCATTTTTGTACCTCTTGTTTATTTTTTTAGCCTATTATTATGTTATTATATTTGCATGTAGTTCTTAATAGTTTTTACTTCGTATCATTAAAATTTTATAAGCGGAGCTTATCTCCCTGGGCCTCTACTGAAAATGGACATATATCCAGCTAGACTAGCCCGGTCAACAAATGTAAAATAAATAAATATAAAATAATTATCTTTGTGTAAACACAATGAAATAAGTAATTTTTTCTTCAGATGGAAACTAATGCATAAATTATAATTTTTTAAAAAATATGACTCTCCTCTCTCAAGTTAGTCTTTTCTCTGTCACCAGCACACAAGTATCATGTTTTTTCACTCTTGAGACTACAAAGCAAAGCAGCTGTAAACTTCCAAAATGTATGTATTTATTTATTTATTGATTGACATTTGTTGACCGGGAAAGTCTGACTGGGTCAGGAGCCCATTTTCAGTGGAGGCCCAGGCAGAAAAGCTCCACAAACACATTATGATTATATCACAATAATTTTACAAGACATTACATAAGAAGTATACACTATCTTGTAAAAGCTCAATAAGTTTGTGGTCACAGGATAGAAAAAAGGCTACTGTGAATTACACATTACATAGTAAAAGGGCTATTTACACCAAGGTTTATGACCCCACCAGGATGAGAGAACAAAGAGTTACAGAGTCTTTGCTACATGGACTTTTCCTGGCCCAGGACATTAAAATGTAACAGGTAAGATTTTTGTAAGAGTCAGGGAGAAAGATTCTTAAAGACAGTAACATGAGATTTCATTCAAATCCAACCGGAAGTGCATGGGGGAAGCTGAACAGCACAGAATTACCACACAAGGGAAGAAACAACTACATCATACTTTGTTATATTTGGCATTTTAAGGAACATTTTACTAAGAGGCAATTTGGAAAAAGGTACTACATTCACAAAATGGGCAAGGCAACTGAGCCATATAACCATTTATACCTTGCTGGTAAACACCTGTTGCTCTTACCTCCTTTTTTTTTTTTTTTGAAGAAACAATAAGCCTGTCATACCAGGTGTGAATTTATGAATACGCATCCAATTGTCCAATTCCTCCTTAAAGGAAGATAGTGCGCCATATTGCTTGATGTGGAAAGGAAGTTTGTTCCAGAGAAAGAGCAGTCATTATATGACATCTGTTTCTACTCTATGACTTGTTTATTT
Source organism: Protopterus annectens (assembly GCF_019279795.1). Lineage (NCBI taxonomy): Eukaryota > Metazoa > Chordata > Ceratodontiformes > Protopteridae > Protopterus > Protopterus annectens. The sequence continues at coordinate 1,251,658,381 of NC_056727.1, forward strand.
GCTGAAGTGGGTTCAGATCTCTGGCTCTAGTATTCACTGGACCATTTGATTTTTGGAGAAATAAGAGATCTTGGACTGGCAGATCCCCAATGGACCAGAAGAGGCATGGCGCAGATCATCACCCAAAGAGTCTATAGGACACTGAATACAGGGAACAAGGTCTCCACAGCCTTTCTTGATAGTACAGTTCCTTTAGGTTTATGCCGCAGTGGTACAGCGGTTGGCATTGTCACCTCACAGCAAGAGGTTCTCCCGTTCGATTCTCTGCCAGAGCGCCTTCTGTGTGAAATCTGCATGTCCTCCCCATGGTCGAGTTGACACTTAAAGACATGCAGGTAGGTGTGCATGAATGGGTGTGTCTTCGTTGAAGGTTGGGCATCGGGCTGGCAACTCAGCACCATAAAAATCCACTGCCAATCATTAGCGTAACGGAGCTCCGCTGTGACGACCCCTAACCGGGAAAAGCCGAAAGACTTTACAGTTCCTTTAGGTTCATGATGACAGAGGGTTTGAGAACATTGCGTACATATGGATTTTGTATAGATGCCTCTGAGGTGAAATCTGTACTGAGCTGGTTTGTTAATATTTCTGCAATACCACTGGATCAAGGTAGGAAGTGACATTATGAATGAATTCACAGGTGTTTGGAGTTGCACTGTAACTTCCTGGCAAGAAGGATTTGTAATTATCATTAGCTTCTAATACCACTCTAAATTAATTGAAAACCTTTATTTTCCTGATATTATTTTTCAGTACCCTGGATAACTTTTTGATTTTGACCTTAATCTGTTGGACTTAAGTTTAAATATTCTAATGACCCATTTCTTTGTATTATACGATTTACGTATACCATGTGGACCCACCTGCCTGGTTTGCTATTACCCTTCTTGCTTTGTATAGTTTTGGTAGGGACTGATAGATTTATACAGTTTTTTAGGTGGGAATATAATTTATCTGCATAACTATTAGCAGCTGTGCCAACATTTTGGGGGTAAAAGTTACACTTGAACTTCTTCATAATAGAAGTTTCTACATTTGAAGCCTTTGAATACTGTGATATGTGCATCTGCTGATGTAGGGATTTTTAAAGAGAAGATTATAAATTTGTGGTCAGACTTGTCTGGGGCAGGGTATGCCAGTGGTTATACAAGGATACTGCATAAGCAAAGACCGTGTCAAGAACATGTTGTCCTCTAGTGACCTCTTATGCTATTTTATCCAGGAAATTCTCCTTTATGAAATCAAGGAATCTTTTTGTGCATAAACTACATTTGAAGTACAGGTCTCCCAGTTAATCACCAGGTAGTTGAAGTTGGTGTGTATTTGAAGTTTATCCGTGGTACTAAGAAATGGCCATAGCTTGCAGTGGGCCATTGAGGGGGTCCTGTAACATGCCATGATATGATCGCTGCTTTATTTAGAAAGAGTTGAATCTCACCAAGTTTGGCTTGTGGTTCTCAGGAAATCTCCCTTAAGAGGAATGTGGTCTTTAACAGATGTGGATATTCCATCATAGTTCCCACTGGGTCAAAAGGCATGTCAGGTACAAAATCCTGGTACAGAGAGGTCGCTTTCTGCACTTTTAAACCAGATTTCAGTAATAATACACACATGAATGTGCTTTGAATGGAGGTGGGCTTCCAGGGGTCAGGCAATTTATTTCAAATTAAGCAACACCAAAATACTATTGTCAGGTACTCTCTTTGTTTCATGTTTTGTTTTTTTCTAGGTTGGTAGATCCATTAGCTGGACTTTGCCTGAAATGGCACTATGGTAGCCACAAAGGCTTTAAACAGTATGCAGAAGGCTAGAGCAAAAGGTGCAAGCCATCCTTGGCAGAGCAGGTAGGGGTTGTGCAGCAGATCATTACAAGCTAACACATAATGGATATCCCTCAGTTGACAGCAGTTATTCAGCCAACTGTTGACATCAATCAACTTTTCTTTGTATCATAACATCATTCTTAGTGAAGGGAGGATGCTGTTTCATGCCAGAGTCTTTTCTGCATTTGTAACATGCATTAAGAGTTCTTCTGCACCATACAGACTAAATATTATTTTGAACCATGACTATAAAATGTTTAGAGTAATAGCCAATAGACTGGCCAAAGCTCTTCCATAACTAATACATTTAGAACAGACAGGCTTGATTAAAGGTAGGTCAACCTTCAATAACACCATTTGAGCCTTACTCTTTAAGGAAGATGCCCAAGAACCTAACCAGCCTTATTAATTATTAGCTTTGATGCAGAAAACGTATTCAATAGGGTCAGATAGTCCTTCCTAGGTAATATGTAAAAGGCTATGTCCTTTCCAAAACATTTTTATTAATTTAGTCTCACGACCATACAAGGGCTCATCCCAAAGGGTGAAGACTAATTTATACCTCTCTCCACAATTCAGACTCACTAGGGGCACAAGGCAAGGCTGCTCCGTTTTCCCTCTCTCATTTGCTATTTACCTGGAGCCCTTAGCTGGTACTCTCTAGCTTTATAATTATAGAGTAATTACACAAACTCTCATTATACACAGATGACTTGCAAGTTTATCTAACCAGCTCTGTACTGGACCTGCCTATAAGTTACATAGATTTTTTTTTTACTGTGGAATTTTAGAAACATGATTGTACATAAAATAAATGCTGACAAAACTGAATGTATCAAAATAAACTTTATTCCCTCTGGGCAACCCATAAAGCAGTTTCTATGTATAGTAGTAAGTGTACACAACTGGGGTTGGGAGGGTGGCCTAATGGTTAAGATGTTTGCCTTGCAAACAACAAGTTGCAGGGTTTGAGTCTCATTCTATGTATAGAAGGGGGTAAGATGTCATACATGGGACTGCATTTGAGTCCCTTCTTGGATACATTCCTTGAGGCTACATTAGGGATCATACTGATGAAAATTAAAAACCTATTGTGGAAGACAGAAAGTCCTTTGCACAGATATGACAGATAGATATAACAGAAAGTACAGTTGTGTACACTTACCATAAATGTAGATGTTCGAGTGTATTCACTGTTGCAGTCATTACATTTGGGTAATCTGCTGGCAGGTTGCCCTCAGTCGGCCTGAATTCCAAAGTCTTGTGTCCTGCGTTGGTTGCCGTCTTCTCTTCCATGGCGTCAGGTCATCAGGGGTATAAAACATGCAGCCAACACCATTTTCTTTAGTTTTTCTTGCCCCCGATGTCAGGTGCCCTCAAACAGGTAGCAATATTTTATATATATATATATATATATATATATATATATATATATATATATATATATATATATACATATACACACACATACACACATATACATGCATCAATATAAACTTTACCTTCATCTACAAGCAAATACACCACATAGGTTGTAGAAAATAGAGAAGGAAAGATAAACTATAGAGTGTCAGGGGGATGGCGGGAGGGTAACCTGGACTGCAACAGTGAATACACTCGAACATCTACATTTATGGTAAGTGTACACAATTGTACTATGTTCTTCGTGTTTCACTGTTGCAGTCATTACATTTGGGTAGAATTCCAAAGCTATGGTTGGGAGGCTGGAGCTAAACAGCATTAGGTGAGGATATAAGGCCCTGAAGCACTGCAGTGGCAAAGCCTGCCCTGGACTTAAGAGTAGAGAGGCAAATGGTAATGCTTTGTAAAGGTGTGAACAGAACACCAAGTAGCAGCCTCTAGAATGCCTTTAGTTGGTACTCCTCTGAGAAAGCTCTGCTGAAGTAGCTGCAGCTCTGGTGGAATGAGACCTAATGCCCTGGGGCACAGGTTTACCATGGTGTAAGTAGCAGAAACGGATGCAGTGGCTTATCCACTTTGAACTTGTCTGCTTTGAAAGAGCCTTTCCTTCTGATCCTGCAGCATGTGGCACTAGTAATTGCTCAGTTTTTCTTAGAGCTTTAGTCCTGCTCAAGTAGAATCTTAGCTGTCTGTGTACATCCAAGGAATGCAGAATTCTCTCTCCTTTGTTCTGCGAATTTGAATAAAAAGTTGGCAGATGAATTGTTTGGTTAAGAGCCACACTGGAAACCACCTTAGGCATAAAAGTAGGATTTGTCCTCAGACACCCTTGTCTGGGAAAAATATGACAAAAGGCTCTACAGCCATGAGGGCCTGTAGCTCTGAAACTCTTCTTGCTGAAGTAATTGCTAGTAGCAGAGCTGTCTTCCATGATAAGAATTTTATATCAGTGGTAGCAGCTGGTTCAAATGGAGGCAGAGTGAGCTTTTCCAACACATAATTGAGGTCCCATGCAGGTAATGGTGATCTTCTAGGAGGTCTTACATTTTTGGCTCCTCCAAGATACTGCTTTAGTAATGGATGAGAAAAGGTTGGTGGCTCTGTATTGTAATGAATTGAAATGGCAGAGGCATGGATTTTGATGAGAAAGATAGGCCTTTGTCAAGCATCTCAGTTAAGTATTGTAATATATGAGGAATATGTGGCTCTGCTGCATCAGTTCCTTGTCCTTGATTCCAAGCACAGAATCTCTTCCATTTGTCAGCATAAGATTTTCTAGTACTAGGCCTTCTGGCTTCCAAAATGACATCCATCACAGCTTTACTGAAAAGTGTCATTTGTATGATTACATGATTAGCCATGCTGACAGGTTCAGAGTCTGTAGTTGATTGTGCAGGATCTGATTGTTTTGCTGGGACAGTAGTTGTGGTCTTTGAGGCAAGGTCCAAGCTGGGTATTGAGACAAGTTCCTTGGGATTGGGTACCAGTATTGGCGAGGCCAGTCCGGGGCAATTAGTATCATCTTTGGCTTCTCTTGTCTGACTTTTAGGAGGACCTTGGGTAGAAGAGGCAGAGGAGGAAAGGTGTAAACTGATAGGTTTTTCCAACTGAAGGATAGGGCGTCCACTTTCCATGCTTGTCTGTGATAAGTCCTTGTGCAGAATCTTTTCAATTGATAATTTTGAGGAGAGGCAAATAGGTCTATGTCTGGGCTCCCCCATTTCTCTGTTATCATGCTGAAGACTTGTGGATTTATTTTCCACTCGTGAGGATCCATAAGGTTTCTGCTTAAATCGTCTGCCAGAGTATTTTGTTTTCCTGGCAGGAATTAAGCTTGAAGATGTATTTGGTAGGTCAAAGCCGTGTCCCACAGTGCCCTGGCTAATCTGCAAAGGGGGTATGAGTGATTGCCCCCTTGCTTGTTTATATACCACATGACTGTGGCGTTGTCCATCTTTATCAGTAGTTGTCCTGGATGAGGTAAATCCTTGAAGGCTGTTAGGGCATTTTGAACAGCTAGCATCTCTTTCTGGTTGATATGTAGATGCATTTGCTTTAGTGCCCATATGCCCTGAATGCATCTACCTGCCATGTGCCCCCCCCCCCCCAGGCATAATCTGATGCGTCTGCTGTTAAGGTTTGGCTGGTAGGGGGTAGAGTGAAGGGCCGCACCACGTTTTGGTGACAGGCCTTTGCCCACCATAGAAACTCCTGTTGCAGGCAGCGAATGAGAGGAATCATAGTTTCCAGACTGTGTGTATGTTGACTCCACAAACTTTTTAGGTACCATTGAAGTTTCCTCATATGCAGTCTTGCATATGGAATTAGTAGGATGCAGGATGCCATGAAGCCCAGAGCCTGCAGAATTTGTCTTGCAGAAGACTGGGTTTTTGTTGCCATCAGTTTGAAGTAAGTAGTCAGTTACCTTTGTTTGTCTGGCGTGAGGTAAGCCATCAATGCAGTTGTATTCAAGCTTGCACCCAGGAATGTTATCTTTTGAGAGGGTACCAGTTGTGATTTCTTTTCATTTATTGTGTACCCTAGGCATGTTAGAAGCCTTTTCACAAACACCAGGTGTCGAAGAAGAGTCTCCTTGTTCTCTGCTTGAATGAGACAGTCATCTAAGTAAGGATATATTTGTATACTTCTTTGTCAGCAAAATGCAATTACTGGTGTCAGGTACTTTATAAAGACCCTGGGCGCAGTAGATAAGCCAAAGGGCAGTGCAGAGAACTGGTAATGCATTAAGCCAGCCTTGAATCTGAGGTATCTTCTGCACGACTGTCTTACTGGGAGATGCAGGTATGCCTCTTTTAGGTCTAAAGTCACCAGCCAAGCATTCTTGCCCAGCATGGGCAGAAGCTGCTGCAAAATCAGCATTTTGAATTTTTGAATGTCCAGGTATGTGTTCAAAATCGATAAATTCAGTATTGGTCACCAGGCCTTGTCCTTTCTGGGTACCAAGAACAGTCTTGAGTAAAAACCTTGTCCTTTTTCCTGTTCTGGTAATGTCTGAATGGCCCACATAACTGTGAGGGACGTAACCTGTTTCTGTGCCTCTGCCCATTGATTTATTGGCAGATCTGGCCTAACGTTTGCCATTGGCAGAATGTGGAAATGGAATCTGTATCCCTGTGATACGATGTTTAGTACCCACTTGTCCTGGGTTATTAACTGCCAATTCTGAGCAAAAAGTGCTAATTTTCCCCCTATGGGTGCTGCCAAAAGATAAGTGCTTTGTGTAGGCAGAGGGAAGCCATTGGGATTGCTTTCTGTAGGTTTGCGCTTCATCTCCTCCAGATTTGGAGGTGGATGCACCCCATTGCTTTGACCTGTACGAGTCTTGCGCCTGGTATCTAGAACCCTTAGGGCGTCTGGATTTGCCCCTTTGAGCTCTGTCTGACACAGGAAAGGACCAATTTTTTGTAGGCCAGTGTCTACTGAATCTTGGTGGCTGCACTTGTAAGAAGTCTTTAACAGTTTGCAAAGACTTAGCTTTGTCTTCCATTTTCTTTAAAACCTCTTCTGCCTTAATACCAAACAGAGAATCATGCTGTAAAGGTGCATCTAGCAATTTAGCTTTAATATGATCAGGCAAATTTTGTTCCTTTAACCAGGCATGCCTCCTAATCACAGATCCAGTAACTGCGGCCCTGCAGGAGGCCTCTAAAGAATCAAAACCACATTGTAAAGTATGCTTTCCAGCTTGTTCAGCTGCATGCAATAATTCCTGCAATTCTTTATTTTCTGCACATTCTGAAATCAACATAATTTTCTGTTTCAGCAATCCCATACCATGTTGTTGGTACTTAAGCATATGAAATTGACAATTTAAGGCCCTGATTGCCAAGGTTGTGGATGTATAAACCTTCTTTTCCCATCTGTCCAGTGCCCTTGAATCTCTGTCAGAGGGGGTAGGATTTTTTGCTGTTGAGGCCTTAACTCCATTTGGACCCTGTGAAATAGCTTCAGGATCAGCAGCAGGGTTTCCTAGATAAAAATTTGTGAGTCAGGGACCCTGTAATATCTGTCAGGCTTACTGGGAGCTGGAGGTAAGGAGTCAGGGGTCAAGCTTGACTCCGAAAACACATCATCCACAATGTCTAAAACAGGGGGAATGGCCAAAGGCTTATGTTGAGGGAGAAGGAAATCCCTGAGCCTCTTTTTTGATTCTGACAAGTCTTGACTCTCCCAGTGAAAATGCTCCCTCAAAGTATGCAAGGTTTCTCCAAATGAATAATCCTCAGGAGGAGATGCAGATGGAATAGACTCCTCAGCATCAGAATCATCATAGGGAGGTAAAGATAATTCCTGATCAGAAAAGGAATCAGAAGAAATAGAAACCTGATCTGAAGATTCATAATCAGTGTCTTGCCTAGGCCTCTTATCTGGAGGGGGATGGGTACCCCTGATCAAGGTAATAAGGTCTTCAGCCATTTTGATCATCTGTTTTTTAGGCATAGAGGCCTGTGCACGTGTCTCATGCGTCAGTTTTTTAGTTTTAGAAGTTGCTTTTGTCTTTGATTTTGCAGCTGTCGTCAGTTTGATATACAAATATTGAGGTCTGAATACACCCTCAGAAGCCGGTGCCTGCTCAGCGGCTCCAGACCCATCTGAGGGTGACACATTCGTTGGTCCAATACCTTGAGTATCTTGCGGCATGCCTGACTCCACATGGGTGTCGTTAGAGGCCTGCGACTCGAAGGTAGTGGGAATCAGGGGCTGTGAAAGCGCCTCACTGAGTACCGGCGAACCGGCTTAGGAGAAGCTTTGTTGTCGGTTTTGGATCTTGACTGCCTTTCTCTGTCCTTTTCTTTGCATTTTTTTATGTACTCCGGTAGTCGGATTACTATCAGATGGCATTTCTGGGTAATTAAATTTGCTTCCAAAATACTTTGATGGAAAAATATATCTACGCTTAATAGTGCGTTGGTTAAATCTAGCACAAAACTGACTGCCAGGCACATTGTGATCAGGGCCTAGGCAAGGAATACAGTATAAATGGAAATCCTTATGAGGTATTTGCTTCCCACAAGTAATACAATGATTAACTTTTTCTGACCGGTAAAAAGCAAGAAAAAAGTTTCCCCAACGGGGTACTTTGCTTTAGTGAAGACTTCGGTTATGAAACTCAAACTCGAATATTTCAGTAGTCGGCCGACCGGCACTTGCGAAATGCTTCTGCTTCGGGCACCGCATGGCAAGAAAGACTAAAGAAAATGGCGTCGGCTGCATGTTTTACACCCCTGATGACCTGATGTCATGGAAGAAAAGACAGCAACCGACGCAGGACCCAAGACTTTGGAATTCAGGCTGACTGAGGGCAACCTGCCAACCGATTACCCAAATGTAATGACTACAACAGTGAAACACGAAGAACATCCAAGATGCTATTCTCCAAAAAAAAAGGAAGCCAATCTGGTGGTCCCCTGCTATAAACAAACTCTACAACAGAAGAAAGAAACTGTGGTCAGCCTCAGTATGTAGCTGAGATCCCTCAAAATCCTCCAAAGCTAGTTATGAAAACAAAATCACCACTGATTGTAGAGACAACCACAAAGCATTCTACAGCTACGTCAAGAATCTCAATGGCAACACTCAGATCTGCACTGAGTTACAGCACATTGGCACTAAATATACAGAACCAACTGATATTGCCAACATCCTGGCATATTGGTTCAGTGCTAACTTTACCCCCCTCACCCCCTAAAGGCCCCATCTCTATACCGGAAGAATACAAAGTTCCTGTAATCACAGCTGCACAGGTAAAAACCACACACTCCAAAGCCAAGAACACAGCATCCATGGGACCTGACAACATCCCAGGCTGTGTTCTACATGAACTACAGAATGAACTGGCACCCCACCTAAGCAATGTGTTCAATCATAGCCTCCCCTCAGGCTTTGTACCCACTGAATGGCTCACATTGACTGTTACCCCACTCCACAAAGGGGGAGCCACCATAGACCCCGTGAACTACCGCCCCATTAGCCTAATGAGCCTGGTCTGCAAGGCCATGGAACGTTATCATCATGGAACTTATAAACAAAGACATTGGCAATTTCCAAACTCTGGTCCCCACCCAGTTCGGGTTTGTAAAAGGCAGATCTTGTCTCATAAACCTGATTGACTTATTTGAAGCAGTCACCAAAGCCGAAGACGAGGGTAAGGTGGTTCACACAACCTATCTAGATCTCGCCAAGGCTTTTGACACCACCCCCCACTCTGGAATTATAGATAAACTCACTATACTAGTTATAAATCCCTATGTCACAAGATGGGTTGCCAACTGGCTCACTGCCAGAGCCCACCCTGTGAAAGTAGCAGACTCCAAATCTGACTTCAGACAAGTGACAAGTGGAGTACCACATGGTTCAGTCCTGGGTCCTCTCCTGTTTGGTATCTACGTTTCTGAAGTACAGGCTAACACAGAAGGTCTTTGGCTAACGAAGTTCGCAGATGACTGCAAACTAGGAGCCACAATTGAAATTCCTAATGATGTGGACATCCTACAAAAGGGCCTCACTGAGACAGATGCCTGGTGTCAAAGCCATGGCCTCAAGCTCAATGCCAAAAAGTGCATCGTCATCCCCTTTGGTAAAAACTCTGTACCCATGAGCTACCACATAGGTGGTAGTCTACTTAACACCGAAAGTGTGATAAAAGACCTTGGGACACAGGTGGACAGTAGTCTCTCCTTTGATAATCACATCGCCACAGTAATTAGGAAATCCTTCTACGTGGCACACCTCATCACAAAAGGTTTCTCATCCAGGAAAAAAGAGGTCATTGTTCCCCTCTACTCGTCACTCATTAGACCCATTATAGAGTACAATGCCACTTTTGGTATGCAACTCACAAGACATCTACAATAACTGGAAACGCCACAGAAATACCTCACAAAGAGGATTACTGGCCTTAAACAGATGCCCTACGCAGACCGTCTCAATAAACTCCAGCTTTACTCCGTCGCATACCGCCTATTCAGAGGCAATCTCTGCCTAACATACAAAGCTATGTCAAACCCAGAGCTGTTGGACATAGTCCACTTACAGAAATCCCAATCTCTATGAGCTACACGATCTAGAGACTTAAACCTTGTCACCACAACAAACAGAACATGCTGGAGGGATAGATTCCTGTCACAGAGACTTCCCATACTCTGGAACAAACTACGTATCTATATCAAACAAAGCTCCTCATTAGCACTCCAAGAAAAATTTTGATGATTGGATGGGAAACAGACAATTCGTCCCTGGGATCACCTCTGTGGCTCTGCTCGGCAGGGGCACAGGAAAATAATTTTCTTGGGTGGCAAAAGCAGAGGTACCTTTTTGGCGAGGCTTGTACCTACCTATGAACCTATATGGCACAACAAGTTTATGCTGTTAGCTGGTATAGCCTCTCCTTAAGATTAAATGCCTCACAAGGCATACCATTGCTGCCCTCCAACAGCTTGTGGTACAAGCTTAAATCTTATATTTGGGGCTTCATTTGTTTTGGGGGAGAAACCTAGCATTGGTTGGGATCACCTCACTCTTTCCTTTCAGAGAGGAGGTTTAAGTCTTCCTAATTTTAAGTTATACTCACAGGCAGGCAGACCGATTTAAAGTGTTTTTGAGAACTGATTGACCCTAGTAAGCAGGTAATATAGAAGAAAATGTTGCTGCATAAAACAGAGGGATTTTTAATACAATGACAAAAAAATTTATAAGAAAACTGAACTTGGGGGAATTCTATACTTCTTACATCCTTGACTTCATTAATCCTTGAGGAGTTTTTAACTGTCTAGGTTTAGGCCTCTGGTTGAAAATTTACTACCTATTAGACCTCCAGTACACTGGGGAGTCCAACAGGCAGAGGTTGTGCAGCGCCTAAAAGAATGTCAGAATCTATGACACTGGGAGCACTTACTTGAAAACCCCCAGATATTATCTTGGGACCATTTTCAAGCTTTTTGCACTGTCAGATGCTATGTTGGGGCTGTACAGAAAACTCTTCTTGAATCTCACGAATACACTGGGCAACATTACCCCAGATAAGTGGTTTAAATTAGCAATTGGGTTACTGAAAGCTAGTGGCTCACAAGAATCACAACTAAGTCCTACATCTTATGTCTGTAAGGGGTTACTTGAGTAGAAAGATGTAACAGATAAATTCAGTGTCCTGTGGAATTAGGAACTAAATGCTCAGGGTTCTATGGACTAAGGAACTAAACATGGGTTTAGCTTAGGAAGTCTGGATGAAGATTTTATTAATCCAAAGTATGCTACACATCTCGTAAGTTCCACTTCTTTGGTTGGCAATGCCAATTTAAGTATTTCTATACACCAGCCAGACTTAACAGGATATTTCCTGGTTCCTGTGCATGTTACTGGAGATGTCACACATACGCCATTAGTTACTTAGTGCACATATTCAGGTCTTGCTCACCTTTCTGACATTTAAAGAGATGCTTCATGTTGTTTGTGATTGCATTTGGCCTGGGTGGGTAAATATTAAAACAGTGGTTTTCCTCCAGGGACTTCCCTCATCTACTAGTGTGAATGATCTCAACCTTAATCCATTGAATATCTTGCTTTTTTGTACTAAGAAATCCACTAAAAAGTGGAAATGTTAACTCTTTCCTACTTACTGGCACTTGTATTCACTGATGGAGGAGTAAACCTCTTGAGCTTAAATTAAACAATCATAAGATTAAAATGAAAATGCAAAATAAATGGGCCAAATGGAAGTTGTCTGTTACAAGATACCAAGTCAAAAAACAAAAGGCCAGCAAACTGTGGTATATAAATGCTTTATTAAAGCATATATAAGTAGAGCAGTAACAAGCTGGTTTCGGCTGAACAAATTAAATAGGCTTCATCAGTGTCAATAAAAAACACACTGAAATCTATTGCCCTTTTATACTACAAAGTAGAAATAAGACTGAAGCTCATTGGTTGTTCATAAATTCTCATTGAGACCTGGTGGAAATAAACCTCCCAGCTTAATGATCCACTTTTTTTCTTTTGTATTTAATACTTCTGCATGTCCTCCCCGTGGTTGGGTGGGCTTTCGAAAGACATGTGTAAATGGGCGTGCCTTCGTTGAAGGTTGAACGTCGAGCTGGCACCTCGGTGTTCATGAAAATCTACTGCCAATCATTATCGGACCGGAGTTCCACTGTGTCGACCCCTAACCGGGGAAAAGCCGAAAGACAACAACAACTGAATGCCATTCAGCTTTATTTGTTCTATTTCCCACAATCCTGTCTATGATAATGCATCTAAAACTTGCATTCTTGTGTACCATTGAGTGTTATACAAAGCTTTACTTATTTTTTTGGTCCTAATCTCACTGCAAAGTTTAGATATGCGTAGTCTCAAGGGTCTCAAAGATTGTCCAATATAAAAGGCTGAGCAGGTACATGTTGCAAGACAAATCACCCAATCAGTTCCACAGTTAACATAAAACCTGACATCATAAACAATGCCTGTGTTCCTGCTGGTGAATTGTTTAGATTTCGTGAACCTATGACAATGTGTACAGTGCTTTACAGAGCCAAAAATGTTCTCACAGACACAACTAAAACTGCACTTGCCACTACTTATCTCCTCCCCACACTTCTTTATGGCACTTCCATCCTTCTTACCTCCAGGCTTCATAAACATTAAAACTTGAACAATGCTATAACAAAGTTGCTAAATTTGCAGCAAATACCCCTTTCAGAACCCACCACTGTATAGCACTAAAAAGCCTAAATTGATTAGAACTGCCTCATCAACTAACATATGCAGAGCTTCTTACCAACTATAAAATTATCCAACATCTATCTTCCTGTCCAGCATTAAAAAACCTTCGACACAACTATGTACCCAGTAGGTCATTGTGATCCAGTGACCAAAAACTCCTGTCTATCTACAAACTATCAAATTTGCTGGGTATTGTCTGTACTTGTACAAAGTTGCTAAGGCCTGAAACTCCTTACCTGTATCCATCAGGTCAGTACCCTCACTCATATCTTTCAAAACCCCTCTGAAAGACTTCCGAGCTAACATCTGGCTTTGTTCTTGCTCAAAACCATGATAAACTATATCCTAAATGTGAACACGTACCTTTTCTTTCCTTACACCTCCTTACTGTCCCTTCTTCACTTACTTCCTTATTTCTATCAAATTCTCTTCCCTGACTTTCTCTATAAATATACCATAAGCCTTTTTTCCCCTCACTTCATATTGTAATCCCTATTTGTATCAGACTATCTTTACCATCTCTACAAATGGGCGAACATTTCTATAAATATTAAATGATTGTCATATAACTTGCATTGGTTACACATGTTCTGTTTTTGCTTATTTTTAATAACCAGCTTCACTGTCTTGCTATGGTGTTGCCAGATTATTTTCAAAATATAGCACAACAGATTATTGTTCTCTACTGAAAGGGAAAGAAGCCTTGTGGGATAAATCGGAATGGCAATCAACTAGAACATCTACTGCCAACATAATAATAATAATATTTTTATATTCTCTTCAGCCACCACCTGGGTTATTGGCAAGACATGTATAATGCAAGGTGAGTAAAAAATTATGTGGCAATAATCTTTATCATGAATAATAAAAAGGCAACATACAGCAAATAGTACAGCAAGAACCATACAGACTGTTCTGCTGAGAGTTTTGATGGTCAAAATCAGCAACATCAATTAGCAAAGAGCACCAACGGGAATGCAATTTAAAATGTTTCCGAAAAATAAAATAAAAAGTGCAGAAAAGAATATACAAAATAACAGAGTGATGCGACTGATAATCAGAGTATTACAGATAACACGCTGGCATTATACTTTGTGGCATGTAACAGGCAAAGATCATTGTTGTAATAAAGAAGACAGCTATTAATATGTTATTGCTAATTCCATGCCTTGCTTTTAGTAGATATCTAGCATACTTTTACAGGAATAGAAAATGACAGTGTTGCTCACTCACAAAGAAAACAACGTATGCCAATTGATTTAAGTAGCTGTTACCAGAAAATGTATTGTCTGTGATTATATGGAAGACAGTACTTGTTAAACGGACTTTGTTCTCTATTATTAGATGTATAAGCCATCACTCTTCATCAGTATAACTCTTGAGAAACTGATTATTTTAAAACTTGGAAGTACAAACACTTACCAAAAGTGAAGTTAACAGGAAAGGAAACTAAGAATAAAATGAGTGGAAAAACAAACCGTAAAGTCTAAACCAAAATCCAAGAAAAACGGCTGTGTCAGGGTACAGGGTGTGTATAAAAAGTAGTATTTATAACATAAATTACACAAGCGCTTTCACCCTAACTTAATTGTAGGGCTTTTTCAAGTGTTAAAACAGTATCACTGTCTGTTAACCATCTTTAAATGCCTGAGTTCAAAAAAAGGCGCCAAAAAAGACATGTTAAATTTAAAGTGAAAGCACACATTTAAAATTACTGAATGTAATCATTCAAAAATAAAAGTAAAACACATTAATGTACAAAAACAATACTTAAAATTAAAAAATATATGTATAGTGTAAAGGTTTAAACACAAACAACCTATAAATACCATAAGTAAAATAATCTTTTTGAAATATATCCACTAAAAGAAATGAATTTCACCAATAATACCATTATAAAACTTCTGCTTTTTTGATTAAATAAGGTTTAATAGAAATATAATCGTTAAGCCCTGGGGGGTGGGCGGCATTCAATCTCATTTGCCAGTAGGTCTCTCTACAGCATAACCAATTCTCCCAGTCTCCCCCCTTTGGGATCTATTGGGACTTGTTCAAGAATTCTAAATCAGAAGCCTGTATGTTCAGGCTCATTTTGTAGGTGCTTACTTAATGCATCATTTGTATTTCCTTTCCTAATGTTATACAAATGTTCATAAATTTGTTTATTCAATGCCCTCTCTGATTTCCCTACGTAAAAACCTGGACAATCTCTACACAGGGCTAAATATACAATACTTTTAGTGTAACAGTTACCCTTCTTGAAATAAATCCTACTATTACCATAATTTTTTAAGGTAATAGCCACTTCCTCCAAAATGTACCTACAATATCCACACCTACCACATCTATTTGTTCCTTTATCTGGGTAGTATGTATTCCTTTAAGTACTACTTTCAAAAACTTTTTTTAAATTCGTTCCTGTTTTAAAAACAAAGTTAGGTTCACCACCCACTTTATGCACTATATCCTTATTGCGACTTAACATCTTCCAGTTCCTTTGAACTAGGGCCTTAACATCCTTAGCAGTGTTACTATGTTAAGTACAAAAGACCTTTTAAAAACCTGTTCAACAACCACTCCATCACCCGTAGAGGTTTCCAGTACTTTCCCCAAAATGGGTTGGTACCTTGTAGCACGTTCTTGTATGATTTCATCTGACACTTGTTTAATTAACCAGTTAGGGTAACCCCTTGAAGTAAATAAATCAGAAATAGACTCAATTTCTACTATAAAATCACTCCACTCTGATGTCATTCTGGCTGCTCTGACCATTTGGCCCTTAACAATACTCTTTTTTTGTTTCCAAGAGTGGTCACTTGTATAAGGGAGGTAAAAATTACTAAAAGTGTCCTTTCTGTGAATTCTTGACTTCAATCCCCCTTCAGTTTTATCTAACCTCACATCCAAGTAGTCAATCCCACCCTGGTCAAATTTGAATGTAAATTTTAAGAAGTCAGTAGTAGAATTCAAAAACTCAATAAAGTCAGAAATAACATTCACTGGTCCTTCCCATATAATGAACAAGTCGTCCAAAAAAACGTTGGTACAACCTAATATTTTTCAAAAATACAGAAGGGAACAAGTACTGTAATTTCCATTGAAGGAGAACTAGATTTGCATAAATGGGGGCACATGCTACCCCCATAGCTACACCTCTAATTTGCTTGAAAGTTTCCCCTTCAAAGTACACAAAGTTGTTTTCTAAAACTATTCTCGTAAGTTCAACAAGTATATCAATATCAAAACTCAAAAGGGACCTTTGGTCTTTCAAAAGTAACCACAAATAGTCCAACCCCTCATCAGTTGGTATACAGGTGAACAAATCAACCACATCAATGGTTAGGAACTATGTTTCACCTTCATATGGTTGCAAAATTAAACTGCGTAAAAAGTCCCATGAGTCCTTTAACAAATGATCGTACTGGTTGGGAATATGCTTAAGTATATGATCCAAAAAACACGCAATAGCGTATGTTTTGGACCCTTTTCCCGAAACAATTGGCCTGTATGGTGGATCAGTTGTACTTTTATGTATCTTTGGGATACCAAAGAAGGTCGCTAGTCTTGGTTTCTTAATAGTCAAAATGTTGCCAATCTTCTCATCAAGCCTGTTTTCAATAACAAATTCTTCAATAGCTAAATCTATTTTCCTATATGAGATGTTGATCTCATTGATAGAGATCGGGATGTACACTAACATCACTCAACATGTCCAAAATTTTGCTCGAATTTAAAAAGAATTTAACTATGATGGAGAAACAGATTTTGGACGACTTAATTGCTGATTGTGGGATTCGAATTATGAAACCTGACAAGGGGGGTGGCATGGTCTTTGTTAATACCTTTGATTATTTGAGCAAAATTTTGGACATGTTGAGTGATGTTAAAGTGTACATCCCGAATTATATCAACTCATATAGGAAAATAGATTTAGCTATTGAAGAATTTGTTATTGAAAACAGGCTTGATGAGAAGATTGGCAACATTTTGACTATTAAGAAACCAAGACTAGCGACCTTCTTTGGTATCCCAAAGACACATAAAAGTACAACTGATCCACCATACAGGCCAATTGTTTCGGGAAAAGGGTCCAAAACATAATTTTTGGATCATATACTTAAGCATATTCCCAACCAGTAAGATCATTTGTTAAAGGACTCGTGGGACTTTTTACGCGGTTTAATTTTGTAACCATATGAAGGTGAAACATATTTCCTAACCATTGATGTGGTTGATTTGTTCACCTGTATTCCAACTGATGAGGGGTTGGACTACTTGTGGCTACTTTTGAAAGACCAAAGGTCCCTTTTGAGTTTTGATACTGATATACTTGTTGAACTTATGAGAATAGTTTTAGAAAACAATTTTGTGTACTTTGAAGGGAAAATTTCAAGCAAATTAGAATTATGCAAATCTAGTTCTCCTTCAATGGGAATTACAGTACTTGTTCTCTGTATTTTGGAAAAATATTAGGTTCATTATATGGGAAGGAACAGTGAATGTATTGAGTTTTTTGAATTCTACTACTGACTTCTTAAAATTTACATTCAAATTTGACCAGGGTGGGATTGACTACTTGGATGTGAGGTTAGATAAAACTGAAGGGGGATTGAAATCAAGAATTCACAGAAAGGACACTTTTAGTAATTCTTACCTCCCTTATACAAGTGACCACCCTTGGAAACAAAAAAAAGAGTATTGTTAAAGGCCAAATGGTCAGAGCGGCCAGAATCACATCATAGTGGAGTGATTTTATAGTACAAATTGAGTTTATTTCTGATTTATTTACTTCAAGGGGTTACCTAAACTGGTTAATTAAACAAGTGTCATATGAAATCATACAAGGACGTGCTACAATGTACCAACCCATTTTGGGGAAAGTACCGGAAACCTCTATGGATGATGGAGTGGTTGTTGAACAGGTTTTTAAAAGTTTTTTTGTACTTAAACATAGTAACACTGCTAAGGATGTTAAGGCCCTAGTTCAAAGGAACTAGACGATGTTAAGACACAATAGGGATATAGTACATAAAGTGGGTGGTGAACCTAACTTTGTTTTTAAAACAGGAACGAATTTAAAAAAGTTTTTGAAAGTAGTACTTATAGGAATACATACTACCCAGATAAAGGAACAAATAGATGTGGTAGGTGTGGATATTGTAGGTACACTTTGGAGGAAGTGGCTATTATCTTAAAAAATTATGGTAATAGTAGGATTTATTTCAAGAAGGGTAACTGTTACACTAAAGGTATTGTATATTTAGCCCTGTGTAGAGACTGTCCAGGTTTTTACGTAGTGAAATCAGAGAGGGCATTGAATAAACGCATTTATGAACATTTGTATAACATTAGGAAAGGAAATACAAATAATGCATTAAGTAAGCACCTACAAAATGAGCCTGAGCATACAGGCTTCCGATTTAGAATTCTTGAAAAAGTCCCAATAGATCCCAAAGGGGGAGACAGGAAGAACTGGTTATGCTGTAGGGAGACCTACTGGCAAATAAGACTGAATGCCGCCCACCCCCCAGGGCTTAATGATTATATTTCTATTAAGCCTTATTTAATCGAAAAAGCAGAAGTTTTATAATGGTATTATTGGTGAAATTCATTTCTTTTAGTGGATATATTTCAAAAAGATTATTTTACTTATGGTATTTATAGGTTGTTTGTGTTTAAACCTTTACACTATACATATATTTTTAAGTATTTTTTAAGTATTGTTTTTGTACTTTCAATGGAATAAGTGGACATTAATGTGTTTTACTTTTATTTTTGAATGATTACATTCTGTGATTTTAAATGTGTGCTTTCACTTTAAATTTAACATGTCTTTTTGGTGCCTTGTTTTGAACTCAGGTATTTAAAGATAGCTAACAGACAGTGATACTGTTTTAACACTTGAAAAAGCCCTACAATTAAGTTAGGGGGAAAGCGCTTGTGTAATTTATGTAATAAATACTACTTTGGGTATACACCCTGTACGGTGACACAGCCGTTTTTCTAGGAAAGGAAACTGTTGTCTTAGGCGAATTTCATTCCACTCACACTGAATATACCTGCCCTGTGACCTGATTAAGTGTATTATGGATCACTGACTGTTGCTAGCAGACCTTGAAATGGATATAGCATATTTTGCGTTGCTAACAGAATAACTTCCTGGTTATCGCTCCAGAGTGCCGTTCACGCTTGCAGAGCAATTGAACAGCCAGGCCAGCCAGAAATGCGTGCACGCAAGCTCCTTGAGTTAAGTCCGACAGGCTGGTAGCCCTGACGGAGCTAATGTCATCGCACATGTGATGAAGTCATCTCACAAAGCGCGAAAAATAAAAAACAAAGAAAAAAATCGGAAATGAAGGGGTGCCACTCAGGAATTGTGGCACCCCTTCATTTGGACCCCAAAACTCGTTAAAAACCAAGTAATTTAGTACGGTTGGGAGGTATGCCTGTCAGAGTTCTTTGAGTGGAATCCTGAGTATATATGGAGCCATGTTTAAAATAACAGAAATGTGAACCAAGGATCCTCCCCTTCGAAGGAGAAAAATGATCAGCGTTTCTGGTAACTAACAACAGCCATGAAAAGATCAGCATCAATTTCTTTTGTCTACTAAGGAGGAGCGTATTATATTTAACTCAGTATTATATAATCTGACAGTGCCTGATCCTAGGAGACAATATCTGTACTTACTCCCAAAGATACATAGAAATCTTAATCATCCACCGGGAAGACCTATTGTCTCAGGGAAGGGCTCTATCACGGAACCACTCTCTCAATTTCTAATGAAACATTTACAACCTTTACTCAAATGGGTTCAGTCCAGGGTCCAAGATACTACTAAATTTTTACAAATAATCTCAGATATGCAATTGGAAGCAGGTTGGTTGTTATGCACTCTGGATGTATCTGCTTTGTACACCAATATTCCTCATTGGGCTGGGTTACAGGCACTTGAATATTGGTTATACAGATCCGAACTTTACCCACCAGGATTTAACACCTTTATGATCTGTCTAGCAGAACATGTTCCGACCAAAAATGCTTTCTACTATCAAAACAAATGCTACTGGCAGGTTCAGGGCACAGCCATGGGGTCATCTTTTGCCCCCATTTATGTTGATCTTTTCATGGCTTTTGTAGAAGAGCATCTTATTCATGATACTAGCCATAACATATACTTAGAAGAAATTGACACATGGAGGCACTATCTTGACGACTGCTGGATGGTGTGGAGAGCTGACATTGAATATCTTCAGGAGTTTGTTGAATACTTAAACAGCAATGAGTGGGGAATACATTTTACAGTCAACTACGATGCCCAAAAATAACGTTTTTGGATGTGTTAGTTACCAGAAACACTTATCATACTCTGGATACAGAGGTTTATCGTAAGTACCCACAGTACAATTCCCTACTACATGTATCCAGCTTCCATCCACCACATATTACAAAGAACATTCCCAACTCTCAATTTCTTCGGATGAAGCGTATCTGCTCACATCCAACCACTTATGAACATTTCAAGGAGGACCTAACAGGATCAAAAATAGGGGTTATAAAATTGGTAATATACTTACTGCCAGTAACTGGGTCTCAGGACTACACAGAAAGGACCTACTAAAGTATAAAGATAAAAAATGGGGGAGTGATTTGGGGATTCGTTTTGTAACCACCTATGGGAGAAATACCAACATGTTACTGGATAGTGTACAAAGACATTGGAATATTCTTTTAGCTGACACCAAGTTATCTGAGCTTCTTAACGACAGGTTTTTTCTCCTTCCGAAGAGGAGGATCCTTGGTTCACATTTCAGTCATTTTAAACATGGCTCCAGATATACTCAGGATTCCACTCAAAGAACTCTGACAGGTGATTTACTTTCTGGCTGTGTCTCTTACGGACACTGTACACACTGTCATAGGTTGACGAAATCTAAAAAATTCACCAGCAGGAACACAGGCATTGTTTATGATATTAGGTTTTAAGCTAACTGTGGAACTGATTGGGTGATTTATCTTGTGACATGCACCTGCTCAGCCTTTTATATTGGGCAAAATTCGAGACCCTTGAGACTACACATATCTGAATATTGCAGTGATATTAGGACCAAAAATGGTACACAAGAATGCAAGTTTTAGATTTATTATCATAGAGAAAATTGTGGGAAATAGAACAAATAAAGCTGGATGGTATTCAATATTAAATACAAAAGAAAAAAAGTGGATCATTAAGCTGGGTGGTTTATTTCCACTGGGTCACAATGAGAATTTATGAACAACCAATGACCTTAAATCTTATTTCTACCTAGTAGTATAAAAGGGCAATGGATTTCAATGCGTTTTTTCATTGAGAACAAGAAATATTGCCAGTAGAATCCACACAAAACGTCTCAAAAACAAGATAAATGTAAAAAACCACAGAAAAAGAGACGCTGACAGCTGCAAAAATCCAACAAGGCCTTTACTAGTGCAAAAACACAAGCACATTCACAAAATGAGCTTCCTCAGGTGTACTTCAAGCACTAATGAGACACACCTATATATACACAGTACAAATCACATGATGCAAAACAATCAACTCCCTACTTAAAATTTTTTTAACATGTATATAAGAAATACGTATAAAAATATATACACATAAATAAAACCTAAACAGTAATCATAAATATAAATATAAACATCATTTAATATACATTAAATACTAAAATAAACAAATAAACACTTTAAAATCATCTTTTTAGTGGCCTCATTTTCAACCTAGGTTTTAGGGGAATGCATTCATTAAGACCATGCCCTTCCGTACTTCTCAACCTGGTGATCCAGATAGCTTCTAGATTCTCAGTCCTATTATACATATCATCCTGTCTAATACTCTCATGCAGCAACCCAATCACTCTAAAACCAAAGACATGAGATACATCTGTACTAGATACATGTTTAGAAAGTGCATTAGTTGTACTGAGTTTCCTGATGTTATAAACATGCTCCCTAATCCGATCCCTAAGATGCCTATCCGTCTTACCAACATAAAATTTGGCACAGGTCCTACAGCTATCAAGGTAAACAACATGTTTACTATCACAGGTGCCAGAAACTTTAAAAATGTAATTTCTACCCTGGTCATGGTGAGTAAATGATGACCCACTATCTATATAGCTACACCAACTGTAACTCCCACACTGTTGAGTGCCAGTGCAAACATTTTGTACCCTGTCCTCCTTCGGATAGCAAAGTCTCCTTTTAATAGATCTGTCATTTCTAAAACTGATCCTAGGAGTATCATCAATTATACCTGATACTTCACTGTCCGTCAATAATACCTGCCAGTGTTTCCTAATGATATCAATATACCTATCCACATCAGAAGTGTATTTCAGAGAGACTCTCAGATTAGCCTGAGTTGAGATCTTATCTGAACTTTCAGAAGGTTGTTTCTTCATGGAGAAATAAGGTCTAGCTCTATCACTCCATTTACACGTAGCTCTAGGTACTTGTTCAGACAAGGTCCTATCATCATACCCTCTTTCTTTCAAGAAGCTTTTAACTCTATCCACTTCACCTTTAAAATCTTCTTCCCTCACACTTAGTCTTGAAGCCCTCATAATCTGATTTGCCACAACATTTCTAAATATATGGGGGAGATGCGCACTGTCACGATGTAAAAGATGGTTAACATGACAACTCTTCCTGTACTGTTTGGTATATACATTCCCTTCCGGGTCTCTCAGTACTGCTACATCTAAAAAATCTAAACCTTCATAAGATATCTTATGTGTGAATTGCAAATAATCTGTAGACTTGTTAACATGCAGCAAAAATCTGGACAAACACTCCTCATCTCCCTCCCACAAAATAAAAACATCATCTACAAATCTACGATAAAACAAAACATGCTCACCAAAAGGACCCTTAAAGATAAAACGCTCCTCCCAAACTGCCATGACTGCATTCGCGTAGATGTTGGCACAAGAAGTGCCCATAGCTATGCCATTGCACTGTCTAAACATCTGGTTACCAAACAAAAATATATTGTGTTCAAGCACCATTCTCAATAAATTTACCAATAAAGTGACTATCTCATTGCTATACTGTGTATAGCTCTCTAAAAATTGTTGAACAGCGGTCACACCCATGTCATTAGGTATCACAGTAAATAGAGAAACTACATCTAAAGTAATGAAAGAAGCCTGACAATCAGTGTGTGTGGATAAAAAATCATACAAATCTCCAAGAAAATGCTCAGTGTCCCTGAGTATATGTTGTGTCTTATTCAGGCTAGGTCTAAGGTGCTTCTCTATAAATATAGAAATAGATTCAGTGCACCACCCTCTCCCTGAGACGATGGGTCTCATAGGTGGATCAAGGGTGGATTTGTGCACCTTAGGTAAACCTTGCAACACCGGTATAAGTGGTTTCATAGTAAGAAAATACTCAAAAAATTTCTTATCTATCAATCGTTGTTCAAAAAAGTGCCTCACACCATTCGCTACTTCATCTATATGTGCAGCAACCTGCGTCAAATTTAATTCTTCATAAAACAACCTGTCCCCACAGACTCTCTAGCATCCTAGCCTCATACCAGTCTCTGTCAAGTACTACAATAAGCCCACCTTTATCTGCTGGTCTAAAAACAAGCCGTCAATCATTCTCCAATTCCCTCAAGGCTATATTCTCCTGCCTGGTTAGATTGAATCTCCTCTTCCTGGATTGTATATCAGGACTCATACATGTATCATAAATATCCCTTATACACAATTTCTCAAATGCATTAATTATCGAATTATTATTAGGGATAAAAGAACTCTGCTTCGAAAACATGTTCAGTCGCTTATCAATATCACTATTCTTATACATTAATTTTAAAGTCAAATTTCTAGTAAAAGTCTTAATATCCATGATCACATCTACAAAACATGAATAGCTGGTGGGTATAAACGAAAGACCTTTCTTCAATACTGCCAGCTGATAGTCATTCAAACAAATACTTGATAAATTCAAAACTAATCCTTCTTCGCATTTGAGAACGCTTTCTTTATACTTATCTGCCCTGTCGAGACATTGTCCCATTTCTGCTTCCCTCGATACTGACTCCTGTCTCTCGAATGTTCTCTCCTCACACTGTTCGAGTTCTCCTTCATGGGTAGAGGGAACTCTATGTTATACCGTCGTAAAAAACTCTCCGGCACCATGGGGGGATCAATAGAATCAAGTCTGTCCCTATGTACTTGCGCCGTCGTAGTAACAAACTTTTTTCTGGTGTTCAACTCTCCAGGAATAAGACCTGCAATTGCAGAGGCACTCGCATCTCCCTGTCGATCTCCAGACGCCAACTGTACTTCCACCCCATCAGACGCAGCCGATGCTACTTCCGCCATCGTAGCAGTGCTCTGTAAACTATGTCCCTCATGGCCACGCTCTTCCCTCGGCCAAGTGAAAATATTCCCAACACGAAAATCGGCTCTATCTCTGGAAATTTTCTCAATTTTCGCTTTCTGAAGTTTACTCTCATAGAGAGTAAGTGAGTTCAGGATGTCTTCTACATAAAAATCTAAGACATCTCTAGGATATTGTTTTATAGCTGTAGGACCTGTGCCAAATTTTATGTTGGTAAGACGGATAGGCATCTTAGGGATCGGATTAGGGAGCATGTTTATAACATCAGGAAACTCAGTACAACTAATGCACTTTCTAAACATGTATCTAGTACAGATGTATCTCATGTCTTTGGTTTTAGAGTGATTGGGTTGCTGCATGAGAGTATTAGACAGTGTGATATGTATAATAGGACTGAGAATCTAGAAGCTATCTGGATCACCAGGTTGAGAAGTACGGAAGGGCATGGTCTTAATGAATGCATTCCCCTAAAACCTAGGTTGAAAATGAGGCCACTAAAAAGATGATTTTAAAGTGTTTATTTGTTTATTTTAGTATTTAATGTATATTAAATGATGTTTATATTTATATTTATGTTTACTGTTTAGGTTTTATTTATGTGTATATATTTGTATACGTATTTCTTATATACATGTTAAAAATTTTTTAAGTAGGGAGTTGATTGTTTTGCATCATGTGATTTGTACTGTGTATATATAGGTGTGTCTCATTAGTGCTTGAAGTACACCTGAGGAAGCTCATTTTGTGAAAGCGCTTGTGTTTTTGCACTAGTAAAGGCCTTGTTGGATTTTTGCAGCTGTCAGCGTCTCTTTTTCTGTGGTGTTTTTTCACTGACACTGATGATGGCTATTTAATCTGTTCAGCCAAAACCGGCTTGTTACTGCTCTACTTATATCTCCTTTAATAAAGCATTTATATACCACAGTTTGCTGGCCTTTTGTTTTTTTTACTTGGACTCATCCTTTTTGAGGCTGTGCAGTTGCTGTACTTGCAAGGATTGTTTTGTTTTGTTACAAGATACCACTTAAATTTCATAAGCATGTATGTTCTCCATGGACCAATAACCTAATGCTTTATTTGCTAATTTTATTTTTATTGCCTTGTTGTGCATTGCATTAAACTAATTTACTGATAGTTTTTTCCCCTTTTCTCAGTTTGAAGTTTATGATATTGGCATGCTTACCTTTATGTATGTAACTGTTACTCTCTACTTGTGTATTCAACTGTGACTCTTGTACTGTATGTGCATGTTTATGTGGAGCTTTTCTCCCTGGGCCTCCACTGAAAATGGACTCTTTTCGACCCAGTGGACCACCCGGTAAACAAATGTAAATAAATAAATGTATTAGTTGAAATACTGTATGTGATAAAATTATCAAGAATGAATAATCTGTAATAAGCAAAATTTGTTGCAAAAAAAAAAATTATAAGTAACAAAAATCAGGAAAAAAACAGTCCTAGAATATACTGGCATAAGATAGAAATTAAGACTTTCCCATTATTATATCGGCTGCATGTTTTATATCCCTGACAACCTGAAGTCATGGAAGAGGCGACAGCATCCGATGCAGAAATCCCAAGACACTGGTATTCGGGCCGACTGAGGGCTACCTGCAGGCAGATAACCCAAGTGTGATGACTGCAACAGTGAAACAGGAAGAACTTCTGACTGTTCAGAGCTTTACTCCCCCATACTAATTGCCAGACATATTTTCAGTGTTGGGTTCCAGCTGACATGAAAAATAAATAAATAAATAGTGGGAAAATCAGACACATAAATGTTCATAAGACATTCCTCACTGTCACTATTAACAGTTTATCATCAACATGTTCTGAATGTTCAGTTTAAATGACTATTTCAAAGGTAGATGATGACTGTCACTGCTGAAGTGACACTCCAACCTCATGTGCAAAAATGGAAAAAGGGGGTTGTGGAGGGGTGAATGATCTTCCTACTAAATCTGAAAAGTTCAATCTACATTTCTTCCAGTTTTGGAAATGCAGTTGCCATGTGCATAAAGTCTAAGCCCTTACCTGACAAACTATAAATTGCTTTTGATAAAGAAACACTAGAAATTAACTACCTATGAGTCATAATGCAAACATTCAAGTTCAATTTCAGCACCTTCACCTTCTAGGGTGTCCTGTCCACAAAAGCCACCATTCCATCTGTTTTGATTCAATGGTTGCTATCTACATGCAATTTCCAAATGAGGAAACTTAAAAAACAAACAAAAAAAAGAAACACTATAATTGTCTGATTTTGTGTTACCATAAGGCACACTTACAGAATGGGCTTTGATGCGTGAAACAGCAAAAGTATTTGGCTGCCCAGTGCTCTTCCTTGTCTGATGACATTTTCTTACTATTTGCACTGCCTTCTCTTGTTATGTCAACAACACAGCAAAGGTATAATGTTTGGTACTTGCGTACTATCGCAACCAGATTTTCACGGTTGCGAATTTCGTATACTTCAGTAGAAATGAGGCCATGAAACATTACAAGATTCCATTCACAGTCTTTAGTGCTGTGGAATAACTGCATTACCTTCGGGAAAAGAAAAATTTTGTTAAACCCTCTTCCTGGTTTGGTGTGTTATTACACACACACACACGCTTGAATTGTCATGCCTGCTACCGTTCTGATGAATGGATTATTTTGAGTGATTAGAAGGAACGCTTCAGAGAAGGCAAAGACAGACAGAGGAAGGATGGTTTTGGTTAATGTTTTCTTTTTCACAATGTGTAAACATATGATCAGGTCACACAGAAAAAGCATGATACATGCCACAAACGACAGGAAGAATCACTTCAATAGGCAGTAAGATGTTTGCCGAAGTGCTCTTAAAAGGTTTATTCAGGAACTGACTTTGAGCGTTTCTTTCCTTTTGTATAAACTATGGCCATTGCTTCCCAAACGGGGACAGTTTCTTAGCACCTTAACTGAACCCGAAAATGGGTTCAGGCGCCTAGGCAGCGAGACATGTCCCTGTGGTACATTTGACTGGGGACACATGGCTGAAGTGACATTCAGCTGCAGAGAAATGTGGCCGTTTGCAAATTCCCTGTGGGCAAAGAGAAGCACACACTGCCATGCTCACAGCTTTAATAGCCAAATGCATGGCAGCAGAAGAAGTAATAAGTGTTGTGCTCAGTGTACAGTACATACTTATATAACTACAACATGTAGAAGTGTGCTACAGCATTGGAGGAAATCTTCTAGGCTACTATTATCATTTATGCTCCAGTATGCATTTCAGGTAATGTTCCCTAGACACTGTGAAAGGGGTAGTGGTCCACACATTCCAATTATAAAGGCACTGCCCATTGTGCACTGCATTTTTACTGCCACTGACGTGCCCTCTGGCCAGCCTGCTGCTGATGCCTGCCATATTGCCTGCTGTCTCATGTTCCTTGGGACCATGGACATTGTTTTCTCCCTGTGCATTTGGTTATTAAAGCTGTGGGCATGGCAGTGTATGCTTCGCTTTGCCCACAGGGAATTTGTAAACAGCCATATTTCTCTGCAGCAGAATGTCACTTCAGCCATGTGTCCCCAGTCAAATGTACCACAGGGAAATGTCTCGCTGCCTAGGTGCCTGAACCCACTGAAAATTTTGAGACAAACAAAGAAAGGCAGCAATCCTTGGCCTTGAGATATTTACATTTTAGAAGTTTAAAGGGTGTATTTCGTGCGTCGCTTTGCTTTAGCTAACATTGAATTGAGAAAGTTTCGACAATGAGGAGTTACATAAACAATGAGGTGTATTACCCAGAAGTACAAAGTTTCGCCGTCACTCCTCTTCCTGGGTCATACCCACTGTGATTGACTAATGCTGATTGCTTGACAGACCCCTTTTTAGGTTAAGCAACCTGTTTCCACACACACATGCCGAATTATGTCAGTGCGGAAATCTGTCTGCGATAATACGCAAGTACCTCATTTTTGGTTGGACACCAATGTATGCCTTCTCATCATTATCTCTGATTCCCATTTCTCTGTCTTGCTTAAAAGCTTACTACTTCTGCTTTTGAAATTATCTTTGGAACACACTGCTGTAACACTTGTTTCACTCCCCAAATCTCTGTATTCAGTCTGTCATGTTTCTAAGCATCTCGCTCCAAAAGAATGTCTATCCACAGGTACCAAAAACATATATTACACAGCTATGGATTACTGCTACTCACGGTTAGTCTCTTAATGTTATTATCAGAAAGCAGCACAGAAAGTGCCACAATACAGAGTAATGAATATTCATTATGTGCGCCGATATGCTGTGCAGTTCTGGTTAGGTTCATAGGCTGGTACTAGGCATACAGTTCAGGGGACCATTAAGGAGCCTAGCCTACAGAATACAGGCTCCTGTGGCAAAATTACTTGCATAACTAAAAACTTGTAATTCCAAATAAAATAACATAGCTTTAGATAGAAAGGGTCTGTCAATGACCCCCAGGCTCTATTTAGACAAAGAAATTGTTTCACTGTGCAAAACCCTTTTTTACTAGAAAAACTTTACCTTTTTTACAGTTTCTCAGACTTTTTATTTCCCCTGCTGCATCTTTACTGGAAATAAAAAGTTATGATTTACATAGTTTTTTGTGTTTTATATCTTAGCTGCATATTTTCTGAAAAAAATTTCAGTTTTCCCCACCGTCTTGTAGCACCTATCCTATCATGTACTTGACAGACATCTCATTTGCAAAGAGGCACACTTACTCCTCCAGTGGCCATGAGTGTCAACACAGATACATCATCAAAAACTGATATGATGCCACCTGCTGTCCACAAAACCTTATAACAGTATAGCTTGATTTGTCCTTCACTTCCATATTCTATCAAGTAGTGCCCAGCCCAGTTCAACTATGTCCCTCAAAACAATACATTGACCAGTGGCACAGATCTGGGTCTTTTCTTTTAGGTACGGATGTAAGTAAAGAACACCTTATGGCTGTCCTTAGGTGAGGAAGCTAATTTGGATTTGTAGTTTGCTTTGGAGGACTTCACAAGAAGTCTTATATTTGCTTATGTAAGCGGAGGAGTGAGTGTTTCCAGTTTAGGGCTTGCTCCCTCTTACTCTTAGACAGCAAGTTCTTCCTTTTATTGTAAAGCCTGGTATTGGCAGTTGTCCACTAGGCAGGTTTGTTCTTCCTTGAGGAGCTTGTTTTGGTCCTATCAGGTACGGCTGAATCAGTGCAGTTATACAGGTGTGTGTTTAAAGCATTGGTGTAGAACTCTGCATAGTTGCCAGTTTCATCTGAGGAGGGAGGTGCAGTGAAGCTATTTATACCATCCTGTAAAGGGGGGGGGGGGTCAGGTGTGAAGGTTTGAGAGAGATTTGTGGTCATATTTCACCAGGGAAGACGTCCCAGTGGGGGTGCTACAGTGATTCCCCCATATTGGTAAGCAGCAGATACAGGATGTTGGCACCCCTTGTGGGGTGTCAGCCAGCTGGTCCAGGGTATTTGAGTTAACGAAGTTGAGGAACCTTTGGGCAAGTGACTTTGAGTACGAGTAATTTACCCAGTCAGTGGATTGGTAGTTAAAGTTGCCCAAAACCAATGTGTTCGGATGTATCTTGATAGACTCAAGTAGATCCAAATAGGCAGAGTGGTTGTCCTTATCCATGGAAGGGGTCCTGTAGCTGGGAATGACTTGAATAGATGTCCTACCAACAGTTAATTGCACCAGAAGTATCTCTAGGGAATCATACTGTTTAACCAATCTGCAGGTGTATTTATCTTTAATGAAGATTGATACACTGCCTCCTTTAGTTTTAATGCCTTCAGTTTGTGGTCTGAACGTGTGGAAGGAGGTGTAACCCAGTACGGCTGGGGTGCTCTCCATAGCCTTGAAACAGTTCTCCGTGACTGCACAAATGTCTGTGTCTTCCAGGGTGAGGATTGCTTCCAGTGAGTACAGTTTCGTGTTAAGACTCCTAGCGTTTAGCAGTGTAACCTTGAGGTTGTTTTTAGATGGAGTTTTTATGTCCTTGAGACACTGCCTAAAAAAGGCACTATGAGGGTGGCAAGAGTCTTAGCCAGTAGTCGAAATGCCAGGTGTGACAGATGAAGACTATCTCTTCCAAGGCATCGAGGTCTGTTGATCATGTCATCGCAGGCTAACAGATACTTGATCCCATTAGAATGACACCAGGAACTAAGCCAATTATTGAAGTCTATCATTTTCTGTTTGTATTGAGGCATCATCCTAGGTGAAGGGACATTCCTGCCTGAGACACATAGTCCGAGAGCTCAGTCTTGCCTCTTCATATAGTCCAAAGAGGTACATCTCATGCTGTTCACACCAACATGGACTATGGCGGAGTCATAACAGTGACTATTAGCAGGACTAATAATTAGTATAAGATTGTTAGGAGTACCTGACTACAAATTTCTCTGTGTCAGTGATATGTCATGCAGGTGTAGGCAAATTCCTCTGCAAATTAAGTGAAAAGTTGAGCTTAAAAAAAGTGGGTGGTCTTTCTCTTCTTTTGATTCCAAGCGAGGAAATAAAAGTTTTTTATAAAGAACAAGCAGCTTTCAAGTACCTACACAGTGCTGAAATCATACTGTACGGAGAAAAGAAACCTAATAGTTGAGATAATAGTTAGTGGGGGGGTATGAGTGGAGGAAAAAGTAAGAGGTTAGGGAAAAAGTTCAGTATGAGGAGGAGCAATAACGTACATAAAGTTTAGGAAGCAAAGTGTGAGTTGGAAAAAAATAATCTGAGTAAAGCTAGCCAGATGAGCCACAAGAATAAGGCCATCTTTCGCATAGGTGCTGGTTAAGCAAAGTTTTGAAACTCTTGTAAGTTTACTATCCATTTTAAATGTATGGAGATTTCATTCCAGAGTTTTGACATATAATGAGAGCAGAGAGAGTGTCTCCAGTAGTGTTGAATGTCTTATTGATGCATAGTAGGCGTTTATTGCTAGAGCAAAGGTCTCCTAGTGGGTGAATAGTACAACAGAGTAGTTTGTAATGCTGGGCATTTGTCTGGAGAGTACAGTAGGTTTTGGGCAATAATTAGTTGAGAGTATTAGAAAACTATCAGAAAAGCAATAAATGGAGATCAGATGTGAACCGCAAACCCTGCAGTTGTGAGGCAAATGCCTTACTACAAAGCTACACTGTATTTTGTTTTGTCCCATTGTTTAATATGAGAATTTTCAGTTATATAGAATAAATTGAATATGTCTTTTTAAGATAAGAAAATGTAGTCTAGATTATGAGACAAAAGCTAAGAAAGCACAAGGGTACAAAGATGGACTAGACCAGGGGTCTGCAACCTTCACTATCAAAAAAGCCATTTTTGGCCCCTCTACCACCAAATAAAATTCATCAGGAACCACAAAATCTATTTGACCCCTAAAATGAAGATAACACAGCGTACAAAGTTTATATATAATTATTATACTAAATATAAAAGAAATAAGTTTATAAGAGCAATATTTAAAATCCGTCTCTATTTTGTTCCTTTGTTGGGACTGATTGATTTCTTTGTGTGTGTGTGTGTGTGTGTGTGTGTGTGTAAAATGCATGTTAACAAAAAACATGCAATTCTAGCAAGTTTCTAAGTTTATAAGAGCAATATTTAAAGTCCATCCCTATTTTTGTTCCTTTGTTCCCCTTTATTTGTGGCTCTGTCCAGAATTCATGTGGTAAGAGGTATGAGAGGTACAGAAACCTTTCAGGAGCTGCTGTTGTGGCCAGGGGATCACTTGATCATTCTGTGCGTGTGTGTGTGTTGTGTGGTAGAGTGGCTGTTATTTTTCAAAGCTACAGGGAGCCACTGCAGAGGGGTGGAAGAGCCACATCCAGCTCCCGAGCCGCAGGTTGCAGACCCCTGGACTAGACCCATGTGAGGAAGTATTGTATAGTAAAAAAAAAATGCATATTTGTTTACCACCATGCAGGCAATCAATGTTGCCTCCAAAAGGAACATTAGATGTTCTGGGTAGCACTCCTGTTAAAATTTTTAGATATGGAAGGTCACTGAGAAAACAACTTAGATATGTGAACAGTGTGAGAGATGAGTAGGAAGCATAGAACAGAAAAGTTGGATTCCTTGAAAAGGATTGACTTTGGCTTAGTTTCTGGTGTCAGTTCAGGGGGAATTCAGTATCTGCCAGCTTGGGAGGACATGGTCAACACACCATGTTGATTTGCCAAAGATGGCCTGCACCTGTCCCCTCTGGGCTTCAGATTTTGGCTAAAATGTTATCCATCCCCTTAGAGCCTTTTTGCAGGCAAAACTCTTCCTTGTCTTTATTAACATAAACACCTTGAAACAGATAGGGCATGCTCAAACCAGACGATCAAACATAATGGATCTGATACTCGACAACATAGGAGAGCATTGACACCCCCCCCCCCCCCAATTCACATCCTCATTGGTGAGATT
The DNA here is from genome assembly GCF_019279795.1 of Protopterus annectens. NCBI lineage: Eukaryota > Metazoa > Chordata > Ceratodontiformes > Protopteridae > Protopterus > Protopterus annectens. The sequence goes on from NC_056727.1 coordinate 1,251,691,156, forward strand.
TGCACACAAAGCTGTCTCAGTTGAAGTAAAAATCAACATGGAAAACTCAGCAAAACCTATTACAATTTGCTCTAGAATAATTTCTAACTGGATCCTATTATGTGACAGTTTGTCAAAATTCAATGCCCTGCCCAACCCAGAATTCATAACAGCCTAGGCAGAATTATTCACAGAAACACTGTAAAAACATGTAAATGGCTGCATTGATGTTGCTGTACCTACCAGAAGTAAGCCCAAAACAAACCATACTGGTGGAATCCTTATCCTAACTAGGTGTATACCAAAAGGAAATGTCATGGCCGAAGTCAGAAACAGCAACTCTCCTAACGACAAGAGCTCTCTAATAAAACTAAGCAGGAAACTAAGGGAACTCATTTATTCCAATGAGGACAATTATGAGGTCAAAATAGCTTCTTAGTCTAAAGACAACTACAGAATCTACTATAGCTATGTCCGAAGCCTCAAATGTAACACACAACAGTGTGTGTTGAACTAGTAGCAAACGTACCACCTTCACTGAGCAGAGCGACATAGTAAATCTGCTGGCTGACAAATTAAGCTGAAACTTTACTCCCTAGTCCCTCCCAGCCACCCCTACCAGCATGCCCACCCCCAATTATAAGCAGGGAAAAGGTCGTAGCGGCACACACTAATGCTAAAACACACTTCACTGGGGCCTGACAGTATCCCAGGTTGGCTCCTAAGTAGCCTGCAACATGACCTATCAAGACCACTTGAGTCACTTTTTAACTACAGCCTGAAAACAGACTACGTTTCAAGTGAATGATGGCAGCAGTTATTCCCTTTCACAAGAGTGGATCATCAATCGACCATAGAAATTACAGACCCATTAATGTGACTTGCATAATATGCCAAGCCATGGAACAAATTATCAACATTGACAACCTACAGACACTGGCCCCATCCTAGTTTGGTTTTGTCAAAGGAAGGTCATGCCTGTTTAACCTGGTAAGCTTCTTTACGATGGTAAACAAGGTAGTAGATGAAGGGAAAATGGTGCAAACTGCGTACTAAACCTGACTAAGGTATTCAACACAGTACCCCACTCAGATATTGTGGACAAACTCATTGAACTAGGCATAAATCCCTATACAACTCACTGAATTGCCACTTGGCTCACAGATAGGATCCAAGAAGTCAGGATTGGTGAGACCACCTCCACCAAGAGGCAGGTCACCAGTGCAGTACCACAGGGCTCTGTACTGGGCCTACTTATGTTGGGCATCTACTTCTCTCTCTGGCTAACCAAGTTTGCAGACGACTTTAAATTGTGAGCTATCATACCCCCCCCCCCCACTGTGACACTACAAATGACTGTTGCCAAAGCCATGGATTAAAACTCTGTGGAAAGAAGTACTTTATATTGCCTTTTGGGAAGATGTCCACCCAGGCAAATAACTCCATTTATAGGATAACCCTAAGAGTTGACTTAGTAGTTAGAGAGAGTACAGTTGTGTACACCTACCATAAATGTAGATGTTCGAGTGTCTTCACTGTTGCAGTCATGACTGTAGGGTTCTCCCCTGCCGGCAGGCAGCCCCCGGTCGGCCAGAATCCCAAAGTCTGGGTCCGGCGTCGGCTGTTCAGCCATGCTCCCTGACGACAGAGTGCCAGGAGTACAAAGCTGACAGCCGACGCCATCTTCTCCAGTTTTTCTTGCCCCAGATGTCAGGAGTCCCAAAATGAAAAAGGTCCCAAAACCTTTGCAAATACACCTCAGAAGAATGGTGAAAAGTAAAAATAAGAGGGGACAGGAGGGAGGAAAATCCAGACTGCAACAGTGAAGACACTTGAACATCTACATTTATGGTAGGTGTACACAACTGTACTATGTTCATCGTGTTTCACTGTTGCAGTCATGACTGTAGGGTAGAATCCCAATGCTGAAAGAAAGGGAGGTGGTCATAAAGAAGAAAGGGTGGCTAAAAGGCCCTGCAAGACTGCAGAGGCAAAGCCTGCCCTAGACTTAGAGTAGAGAGGTAGATTGTAGCGCTTAGAAAAAGTATGCACTGAACTCCAAGTTGCAGCTTCCAAAATGTCTTTGGTAAGAACTCCCCTGAGGAAGGCCGCAGAAGTGGCAGCAGCTCTGGTGGAATGAGTCCGTATATTCCTTGGGATTTGCTTTCCATGGTGTGAATAACAAAATCTGATTCCATGAGCAATCCATTTAGAAATGGTCTGTTTTGAAACGGCTTTACCTTGGGAACTTGAAGCATAAGAAACAAACAATTGTTCTGATTTTCTGATGTCCTTGGTTCTGTCCAGGTAAAAACGTAGTTGTCTGTGCACATCCAAGGAATGTAAGATCCTTTCCCCTTTATTTTGAGGAGTGGGGAAAAAAGTTGGCAAGTGGATAGTTTGATTTAAAGCCACTTTGGAAACCACCTTAGGCATGAAGGTAGGATTAGTCCTCAAAGATACCCTGTCTTGATGAAAAATAATATAAGGTTCCACAGCCATAAGAGCTTTTAACTCTGAAACTCTCCTGGCAGAGGTTAGGGCTAACAAGATAGCTGTTTTCCAAGATAAAAACGTGATGTCAGAAGAGGCAGCAGGCTCAAAAGGAGGCAAGGTTAGTTTTTCCAGAACATAGTTGAGATCCCAAGCAGGAATGGGAGGAGATCTAGTAGGTCTTAAGTTCTTAGCTCCTCTGAGAAACTGTCTCATGAGCTGGTGGGAAAAGATAGGAGGGTCTGTATTATAATGAGCAGAAATAGCAGAGGCATGTATCTTAATGGAAGAGAAAGAGAGACCCTTATGTAAGAGATCTGTCAAGTAAAGTAAAATTAAAGTAATGTTAGGAAGAAGAGGATCAGAATCCTGAGCCTGCATCCAGGAACAAAATCTTTTCCATTTTCCTGCATAAGACTTTCTAGTGCTAGGACGTCTGGCTTCTAAAATGACATCCATAACCTGCTTGGGTAGGAAAGAAGAAATCAAAGGCCCTGGATTAACTAGGCCGCCAGGCTGAGAGTTCTGACATGAGAGTGTAGAACCTGACCCTGACGTTGGGACAGAACTTTCGGAGACTGAGGTAAAACCCAAGGGGGCTCCAGACATAGGTTTTTTAGAGTAGGATACCAAAACTGCCGAGGCCAATTTGGAGCCAGCAAGATAATCATCTTGGGCTTGTCCTGTTTTATCTTCAATAAGACCCATGGAAGAAGAGGAAGAGGCGGAAAGGCATTAACCGAGAGGTTCCTCCAACTGAATGACAGGGCATCCACTTTCCAAGCTTCTCTGTGGAAAGTCCTGGTGCAAAAATTCTGTAGTTGATGATTGAGATGGGATGCAAAGAGGTCTATGTGCGGACATCCCCAGACTGCTGTTATCATCCTGAATATTTTGGTGTCCAGCATCCACTCGTGTGGATCCGAAAGGTTTCTGCTCAGACTGTCTGCCAGGAAGTTTTGTTTCCCTGGTAGAAACTGAGCTTAAAGATCCAGATTGCAAGCTAGAGCTGTGTTCCATAGATCCATGGCTAGTCTGCAAAGGGGGTAGGAATGAGATCCCCCTTGCTTGTTTATGTATCACATAACTGTGGTGTTGTCTGTCCGTATTAGTAGTTGTCCTGATTGTAAAAGATTCCTGAAGGCCAACAGAGCTTTCTGAATGGCTAACATTTCCTTTAAATTGATATGCAGGTGCTTCTGATGCTTTGTCCAAAGGCCCTGCAGACAGTTGCCCTGAAAATGGGCTCCCCAAGCATAATCCGATGCGTCCATGGTTAGAATCTGAGTGGCAGGAGGCAGACGGAAGGGTTTCCCTTTGTTTAGAGCACATGCCCTGGACCACTAAAGAAATTCCTTTTGAAGGCAAGGATGGACGGAGATCAGTATGTCTAAACTGTGGCAATGCTGAGACCATACACTTTTTAGGTACCACTGTATTTTCCTCATGTGTAGTCTTGCATAAGGTACGAGAAGGATGCAGGAGGCCATGTAACCCAAAGCCTGCAGGAATTTCCTTGCAGATAGCGAAGTTAAAGTTGCCAAGGTTTTGAAAGTTGAAGCCAGCTGTAATTGTTTTTCGGATGTCAGAAATGCCATCTGGGTTGTGGTGTTTAGAAGAGCACCCAGAAAAGTTATCTGTTGTGATGGTGTCAAATTGGACTTTTTTATGTTTACAGAGAATCCCAGGAACTTGAGGAGGTTCTGTACAAATTCTAGATGCTGGAGTAAGACATCCTCGCTGTCTGCCTGAATTAGACAATCGTCCAGATAAGGGTAAATTTGAATTCCCTTGAGTCTGCAGTAAGCTACGACTGGAGCCAGGCATTTGGTGAAGACCCTGGTCGCAGTAGATAATCCAAAGGGCAGCGCAGAGAATTGAAAGTGCCTCGATCCGGCTATGAACCTGAGGTATTTTCTGAGATCCTGCCTGATGGGAATGTGTAAATATGCCTCCTTTAAATCCAAAGTTACCATCCATGCATTTTTGGACAGCATTGGAAGTAGCTGCTGTAGAGTAAGCATCTTCAATTTTGGAATCTCTAGAAAGGTGTTCAAGACCGACAGATCCAGAATGGGTCTCCATGAGTTTTGCTTCCTTGGGACTAGAAAGAGCCTTGAATAAAACCCTTTTCCCCTCTCTGAAAGAGGAACCAGTTCTATGGCATTCATAGCCAAAAGAGCTTCCACCTGGTTTAAGGCCTCCGTCCATTGATGTTTTGGAAGGTCTGGCCATCCGCTTGGCCTTGGCAAGGTATGAAAATGGAATTTGTAACCTCTTAAAACCACATCCAAAACCCATTTGTCTTGGGTTATTTGAGTCCAATTTTGATAAAAAAAGAGAGAGTTTTCCTCCGAGAGGGGCTTCCAGGGAAGAAATTCCTGTAGCCCCACAGAGGGAGTCATTGAGTTTGTTTCCTTTGAGATTGTGACCTGTCCTCTCCTCCCCTAGGGGTGGAAGCAGTCCACTGTCTTGGTCTATAAGCAGCTTGTGACTGAGGCCTCCCTCTGGAACGTTATATCTACCCCTCTGAGGCCTGTCTGAAGTGGGAAAGGACCAATTTTTCGAAGGCCAGTTCCTGCTAAATCTAGGAGGCTGTACTTGTAAGAAATCTTTAACTGTTTGCATTGATTTCGCCTTATCCTCCATCTTTTTAATCACCTCTTCAGCTTTTGATCCAAACAAAACATTAGGCTGAACAGGAGCATCCAATAATTTTGCCTTTACCTGTTCAGGTAAATTTTGTTCCTTTAGCCATGCATGCCTCCTAATGACTGTGCCAGAGGCCGCAGCCCTACAAGAAGCCTCCAAGGCATCAAATCCAGAGTGTAAACCATGCTTCCCAACCTGTTCAGTGGCATGCAATAAATCATGTAATTCCTTATCCTCTGCACAGGCAGAAATGGAAGTAAGCTTTTGTTTTAAGACAGACAATAGAAATTGCTGATATTTAAACATATGAAACTGACAGTTTAAAGCCCTAATGGTCAAAGTAGCAGAAGTGTACACTTTTTTGCCCCATCTTTCTAAGGATCGAGAATCCTTTTCAGTAGGAGTAGGATTTTTGGCAGAAACGGCCTTAGCTCCCTTAGGACCCTGAGAAATGGTTTCAGGGTCAGCAGAAGGGTTCTTGTATAAAAACTGATAGGAATCAGGAACCCTGAAATATCTATCAGGTTTAACAGGAGCAGGAGGAAAAGAGTCAGGGGTTAAGTTAGCCTCCGAAAAGGCATCATCCACAATATCCAAAACAGGAGGGATAGCCAGGGGTATATGTTGGGGAAGAAGAAGAAATTCCCTCAGCCTTTTCTTGGATTCTGAATACTCCTGTCCTTCTCAGTGGAAATGTTCCCTCATTTCATGCAAAGTTTCCCCAAAAGGGAAATCCTCAGGGGGAGAAGCTGAAGGAATGGATTCTTCAGCATCAGAATCCTCATAAGGAGGGAAAGAATATTCCTGATCAGAAGAAGAAACTGAGGAAACAGAAGCCTGATCAGAGGAATCATAAGAAATATCCTGCCTTGGCCTTTTGTCTGGAGGGGGATGAGAACCCCTAATTATAGTAAACAAATCCTCCGTCATCTTGAGTAACTGCTTCTGTGACTTGGGAGCCGGTTCAGAAGAAGCCTGTGTAGAAGTCTTTGATTTTGAAGGAGTCTTTGCCTTTGTCTTTGGCTTTGCCTTTATTAGTAGCTGAGTAGGCCTGAAAACCCCTTCAGAAGCCGGTACCTGCACAGCGGCTCCGGACCCATCCGAAGGAGCGTTGTCCGAAGGTCCTGCAACAGAAATATTTAAAGGCCTGGTTGGCTCCTCATGAGAGTCCGTTTCGGCCATCGGTTCTGAAATGGCCGACGACAGGGGCTGCAAAAGCGCCTCACTGACGACGGCCGAACCTGAAGCTGGCTCCGCTTGTGCGCTATCATCAGATTTGGACCTCGGAGGCCTGTCTTTATCTTTGCGACGTTTATGAACTCCGGTAGCCGGGACCGTATCCGACGACATTTTGTAGTTAAAGCGCCTACCGAAGTAATGAAAAGCAAAATCGTACCTTCGCTTAATTGTACGTTGATTGAATCTAGCACAAAACCGACAACTAGCTACGTCGTGGTCAGGGCCCAAGCAAGGAATACAGTAAGAATGAAAATCCTTATGAGGTATTTGCTTCCCACATGAAATACAATTATTAACTTTTTCTGACATCAGAGTGGAGCAAGAAAAAAGTTTCCCCAACGGGGTACTCAGCTTTGAGTGGAGAAGAAAGCCTTCGGACCGAAGTATATCAGTAAAATTCGTCAGGAGTCCGCCGACCGGCAAATGCGAACTGCTATCACCGCATGGCAAGAAAGACAGGAGAAGATGGCGTCGGCTGTCAGCTTTGTACTCCTGGTGCTCTGATGTCAGGGAGCATGGCTGAACAGCCGACGCCGGACGCAGACTTTGGGATTCTGGCCGACCGGGGGCTGCCTGCCGGCAGGGGAGAACCCTATAGTCATGACTGCAACAGTGAAACACGATGAACATCTGGGAACATACGTAAACAATAATCTGGCCTTTGACCAACATGTAGACAAGGTAGTAAGAAAATCATTACATGTTGCTTAACTTATAAGTACGGGTATGACTTTCAGGTCCAAGAAAGTTATAGTTCTTTGCATGCAGGTAGATCTCCCAGACTGAATGAATGTATTAACATCAAATGTTTTTTTAAAATCTTAGTATATTTGAATTAATATTCTTTCTTGTTACTTTGTAATTTTATTTCTTTAAAGAATGACTTGATGGATTGATTTGTTTGTCTTTATGAGCACATGCTGCATATGCAGTTTTTTTAAATGCTTTATGCTATTTTAGTTTGGGTTGTCTGAAGAAGTTCTTGTTGTTTATTATTAAAGAATGAAAGTGCTTATCAATTATTTTGTCTTTCATTCCATTTAAGGTGTCTGTCTTTACACTGTCTTGGCAGACTTTTGTGTTTTTTGAAGTTATAGTACCACTCTACTCATCCCTTAGAAGACCCATCATTGAGTACATTGACGTCTTCAGCATTTACCTGACTAGGCATATGCAGCATTTGGAACTCTCACAGAAATTCCTGACCAAGAGAGTCCAGGGTATTAACACACTGTCCTATACAGATCACCTTAGAGCCCTGACTCTGTACTCAGTCTCCTACAGTTTACTAAGAGGCAATCCGTGTTTGGTATGTAAAGCATCCTTGGATCCACTTCGACCAAACTTTTGCAAATGAACAGCACCAGAAATGCTAGATACAGGGATTTAAACTTTGCTTGCAACATAAGTAGAATATGCTGGCGAGACAGATATGTGACTCAAAGGATCCCCGTGCTCTGGTTTAGGCTCCCTAGCCATGTGGAGCAGAGTCCATCCCTAACCCTTTTCAAACATAAATTTGACCATTGGATGAAAAATCGCAGATTCATCCTGGGCTGGCCTTCATGTCTCTTATAGACAGAGGCCAACAGCAAACATTCCCTAACAGATAACTTTTTAGCAACCTACTAACAAACATACAATTAAGATGCACATGTTACCAGGTGATGCACTTGGACTGGGTTCCGTAGCTAGGCTTATAAAGGTCCTGGTGGTCGTTAGCCTAATGTGTATCTATGAACCTATGTACTTATAAACCTCCTCCAATAAACAGTACACAACATTTTGCTAAAGTCATGCATAGTTTCAAAGCTGGCCTGCTGGTACAAAGACAGATGCTGTACCTGTTTGACCGACGATCAGAAACCAATTATGAGCCTAGGCTCTAGATGACTGATCAAAGGAAAAAGGCAACAGCACATGATGCATGTTTGCCCCTTCTGTGGGGGGGGGGGGGTCTGCAGAGAATCCTGCCTTCAGGGAAATCCTTAGATGTAGCTGAGGACAGACATGCTCTCAAAGCAGCTAATGAAAGGAAGCCTATCAGGGATGCATGGGACAGAGCATTAGAAAATACATGCTGTGTGACTCCATTTTGTGCGAATCCATTGCATACTACATTCATCCTTCCTGGAAAATAGCAGGGGTACATAAAACAGTAGTCACATCCGGCTATATATTATATCTAAATCCAGATCTCTCTTACCCCGCTGTCTCATATCTCATCCATTGCTGCTAGAATCAAGGTCTGTATTTACTTTCTTTCAGCAATGGGTTAAAATTTCTCTCACATCATAAAGATCACACTAAAACATATATTTTACATAGGTCTCAGGAGTTTACTGGTTATGTTACAACACAGCTTTGGCGAGTTTGATAACTTTCCCCTTAAGCAACGGTAGGCTTTACAACATACAACCCTGATGCCTTTCACTGAAACACTTTTGCAATTCTACGAAAGATTTATATGCTTGGAAATGCAAGAGGAATGTTAGATTTGATTTACCAAGTGGCAATAAGGAATGACTTAAGAGAAAACGTAGTTCACACTTTTTGCACTCTATTCTATAGACTAGTGACTCTTTTTCCATATCAGATAATTCCACTGAATGGGATGGCTCCACTAGCAACACTGATCTGGATTCTGGTTCAGACCAGGGGAACCAATTATTAGCAGTTAAATGATCTAATTCATTAACAGGGGAACCAATTATTAGCAGTTAAATGATCTAATTCATTAACTGTATCAGCTGGGTTCTCATTCAGAAGTTTGAATGCTCAAATCTTAAAAGATCGAGCTAAAATGATCAAATCTCATAACAAAATCGAAAAAACAGAAAACACACTATACACCTGCTTTTGTAAGGGGCAAGCTCCCCTCCCCCATACACCCTGCACTCCTGCTACTTATATATTTCAACTATAAGACCGCACTACAGTGGGTAAGGACCGATACCTCAATCTCTGCTGTGCCACAATCTTGCACAGTCAAAGTCTCTGCAAAAAGAGTTTGGTTTCTTTTTGCTGGTTCAATCTCACAAGGTTCAAGCATTTCAGCTCGAGCCTGAAACAGTCAAGCATTTGGACATTCAAGCTTCTGAAGGGTAACCATCTACTAATGGGAGCTACCCTTTACACATGACCAAAAGCATGGTGGGGTGAAAGCATTGGAATAAACTTCATGACGCCATTTTAATACCAAACAGTATACATCACAGACAACAATGAAACAAACTGTAGTTGCAGACATTATACATGAATTATAATCTATTCAGTCATTGCCAGTTGAGCATTATATGGCTCATTCAAATCCTACCTCTTAAACGTTGTTCCTACAATTCCCACTTTTTCCTATGTAGTTTGCTCCCTCATTTTTCAAAGGTTCCCAATTCCAGTTGTTTTGTCTCTCTTACTATATTCATTACTTCTAGTAGTTGGTCTAAACTTTGGTTTCCATTTTCTAGTAATCGCTTTTTTGTCAGCCACCATAATTAGACTCAGCAAGGCTTTACTATGTCTAGGCAATTCCGACTGCATCATAAATCAAAAAATGATTTCCCCAGTCAATTCAATCTGCTCACCCAGCATCTCCGACACAGTGGTCTGCAGGGAATCTTTTAAGTCTGCCAGCTCATTACACTCCCAAAAATATGTTCCCAGTCACCTCTTTCTTGCCTGTCACACCTGCAACATTTGCTATCCACCTGAGGAAAAATTCTTTGGAGTCTACTTGGGGTATAAAAATTCCCATGTAAACACTTCCAGGCAAAGATCCTAAAATCTTCTAGACTTTGTTGCATACTTGGGAGACATACACATATCCCCCATTGTCTCTTTGTGAATTGCTTATCCAATCTCTCTTCCCTATCCTTTCTGAGCTCCTGACCGATTCTTATAATTATCATGCAGTATTTTATATGCTTTACCAATTATTCCTTTTTTAACAGCAGCTTCTGTTCTAGATTCTATTAAAAACTCTACCAGTGCTGGTCTTTCATTCAGGAGCCCTCTATTTCTTTTTCTTTGCCTATACTCTGACATCAGTCCTTGATAGGGAAGGCAATCTCTAACCTGCAGTCCACATAAATTCTTGACCTCTTCCCATTCTATTACCTTTTCCTTTCTAGTTATTTGTTCCCAATACCTTGGTTCCTTTGCCAGTTTTCTCTAATAAATTCCAGCCCCCTCTTGCCTATTATCTGCATCCCTGACCACAGTCACCCCTATCGGCAAAATCTCTTTTCTTCATTCTTATGCTGGTTTGGTTCTTAGAATACTCCCCGCTATTTTATGACTATAACACTCTGTATGATTTTTGTTGTTCTCATTAAGAGTCTGTATCCAAAATCCCTATCTCTCCTTATTTCTTGAGCTTCCTCCCTGTATCAGCATCATTCCTTTCCACTCTCAATTATAGTTTTTTTGCTTTTGCTATGTATAACAGCCTTAACTGTGTTGGTCTAAAATACCCCACAAATTGGGTAATCCTAGTCAGCCTTGTTCTATTGGAAGAATCAGCTTATCCCACTTAACACTTGCTGTCTTCCCTTCCCAGATAAAATCCTTCAACTCTTTTTTAATTGCTATCTACAGCTTCTCCTCTGGTTAATAAAAATATGCCTGACCTGTGTACAAGACTAAAGGGACTTTTTAATTTTAATGGCTTGTATCTTAATATCCATATAACAAAGCTTCCAGTTGCTCAATTTTTGTATTATCTTTTGCTTAGCCTCTTTGATCATTAATATCTTGATTAAAGTTTTAACTTAATGAACAATGCAACATACTTAAAGTTTTATATTTAATCCCTGATACTACAGTGAATGAGAAGGTAAGATAAGAATTTTGAAACAGTGGTAATGAAGGATATTCATTTGGAGATTATGGTACCTTTAGTAATTTGACCTCTGCTCAGAAGAGTTACAACATCAGTCAATAGTTTTGATGATTATGAAATAAAGTTAAAAAACAAATTAGTAATGTAGAATTTTACTCTAAAATCCCATTGACCCGCCTCCAAAAATAAATAAATAAAAATTTAAAAAAAAGGGTAGTTTTTGGTTTACTGGGTTTACTCTGTAGTCACTGCTAAGGTATTACTTCAGGTAACAGTACAGGAAACTAATCCCCATATATTGTATGTTACTACCCAAGATATACAAGAATATGACAAAGCCCCTGGGCAACCTATTGCAACAGGGATGGGCTCCCTAACCAATCCTCTGCCATGTTACTTGGAGATGTGCTTGAAACCTCTTCTTCCTCTTATTAGTTCTCCACTTAAGGACACTACAGACTTCCTTTGTCTGCTTCTGGATGTGAAAGTCTAGCAGTCCTGGTTCTTATATCACTTGATGTTAACTCCTGTATATAAATATTACACACACGCACATGTGCGCAAACACACACACACACACGCACACGCACACACGCACGCATGCACACGTGGCCTGGCTGCACAAACATTGGCTGGAACAGGTCAGTATTTACTTTTCTAAATTTAGTGACTTTCTTATACAACTTTGTAAGCTGGTTAATAGAAAGTTCTGTAAAGGTAATCGGTTGTCTTGAGCAGTTTGAAGTGATGACATTGGGAGCAAAGTTTCCAATCTTTATGCTGATATTTTCATAGCCCCCCCCCCCCCCCCGAGTATAAACTTTTATAATGACCACAATCTATTTTTGTGTAAGGTTATGATGTTATTTGGATGATGTATGGATGATTGGTAACGGGATACTGATAATATTAATGATTTTGTCCATTTTTAAATATTAATGAGTTTGCATTTATTTTTACTGTAACACATTCATATTTAAAATCTTCTTGAAGTGAAGATCTCAACAATGCATGAAGGGTCTCTTCAAAATGATATTCACAGAAAAAGTTTTCTAAGAATACATTCTTGCCACATGATAATGATCACTCATGTCATATGATGAAAAACATTCCCACAGCCCATTTGACAGCGAAATATATATATATGTGTGTGTGTGTGTGTGTGTGTGTGTGTGTGTGTGTGTGTGTGTGTGTGTTTCCACTTCAAAATACTGACTTTCAAAATCTCTTAACTCAAAATACTGAGACCAAAATCTATAAAGCTCAAAATCCTGAAAACTCAACATACTGAAAACACACAGGATACCAACACTTAATTCCAGCACAAGTACATACTGAAACAAATAAAACACAAACCATATTACTCTTTTCCAAGTATAAGCGGGGGGAAGCCCCCCACACCCCCTGCTACTTAAATATATCAACTCCGAGATTGCACTTTAGTGTAGTGAAGTGCAATGTTGGAGTTGATATACTTAAGTAGCAGGGGATGTTGGGGGCGCAGCCCCCCACATGGGGGGAAGCAGGGGGCTTGCCCCCCTGCCTATACTTGCACAAGAGTAATATGTTTCTATATGTAGTTCTGCTGCAATATAGTTGTGCTGCTGTACTGTGTTTTTTTTTTTGATATTTTGAGTTTTCAGTATTTTGAATTTTAGAGATTTTGGTCTCAGTATTTTGAGTTTAGAGATTTTGAAAGTCAGTATTTTTAAGTGGACCCGTGTGTGTGTGTGTGTGTGTGTGTGTGTGTGTGTATGTGTGTATGTATATATATATATATATATATATATATATATATATATATATATATATACACACACACACACACACACATACACACATATATATATATATATATATATATATATATATACACACACACACACATATATATATATATATATATATATATATATATGCTGCCTTACTTCCTTGCAGTATTTGTTTTATATGAATATATATATATATATATATATATATATATATATATATATATATATACACACACACACACACACACACACAGACACACACACACACACACACACATATATATATATATATATATATACAGCAGGTAGTGCAAAATACGAAACAGTTTGTTTCCATTATGGCAAAAGAGACAACTTTACAACAGCTCACACTCACATTCTTGTGACCTACTCCCACATTAACTCACCTGCATTCGCAAAGCTTTAAATGTTGGTACCTGTGTTACAGCTGCTACTACCTCACAAGATTACACCGAAAAATTATACACTTGTGTTACGTTATTAGTTTGTCAGTTAGATCTATCGTGCTTTGTCCAAATTAGCAATACTCAGACTTCCTTCTCTTCTGCTATCTCCCTAACAGCAAATGTACATTTGGATCAGTTGTTCTATGCAGTATATCTCCTACATAAGAGCAGTCACAGAGGAGTCCTCCCATAAGGGACAGTATTAGACATGGTAACAAAGCAGTGTAGAAACATGGAGTGTGGAGCTTATTCATCTAGGTTACTAATGCATTCTTCCTCTTTGTTCACAGACATACGGTTCTGACAGAAGAGTGCGTTATCATCTCTGTAAAAACACATAACCTACAACACTGAGGCCAAGCCTCCACAAATCAGTGGGTGTATTCAAAAGCAACAATCCTGGTGTATTCAATGATGAAAATGCACAGGAACTCAGATATGGAATTGGAACACTTATTTTACAACTCATACAGTTTACTGTATTCTCTACTGGCATGTGAAATTACTTTCATAACCAGCAACTTACAAATGGCGTTTAAAGCCAAATCCCGCTAATCTTCTTATAAATATGTCAGGATCTAGAAACTTGAGTATTACTCCTTGAATAATTGTTCAGGATGAAATTTTTACTAGACATTTTTCATATCTATGCATATCAGAGTCTCTGTTACTGGCTACAAAATTGCAACACCAGACATATATTACCACATGTCGCATTTGAAATCATTACCAAGGTGATGTCACTTACCGAATCTTGAGGTATAACAACAAAACAGACACCTCATAACCTTGTTCTAAATTCCTTTTCCTTTGAGCACTACATCTGACTTCTCAGATTTCACCTATCACTCCTATACATTTGTTTGTTAGTTTCAGTACAGACCATTATTTGAATACATGTTCACTATACACTGATGCCTGGTATTTTATACAGCCAAGATAAAGGAGTAATTTCGGAAAAGATGTAAATAACAATAAGAGCAGGCCTGTACTACAGTACAGCCACATTACAACAGTGGCCACGTCCAGAGTGAAAGCTCCACTTTAATCCCAATGACCAGTTTCACAAACCATAAGAACAGAGACATGACCCACATTGGGAATCCCAGACGTTAGTTTGGTAGGGTGAAATGTATAGTATGAATAACCCAACTATTTATTGTTAATTTTTCTCTTGACTATAACCAGGGGTATCTTATGTCTGTCTATGTATTCATTGGTAATACTACTTATGTACTCTTGTTTTACTTGTGTTATTGCATCTGATAAATTGGAGCTTATCTCCCCAGGCCTACACTGAAAATGGACATGGCTCCAGTTGGACTATCCCGGTCAACAAATGTAAAATAAATAAAAATATGCTCTAGCACTGTTCTTTATGAGAATGTGAGATCTTTAAAGCTTCACATACTGTTTAATTTGGCATTTTACTACCGATTTCCCTACATGTGTAAAACCCACAGCAGTATTACCTCAATAACTTCTTTTAGCAAAAATGTGAAAAAAATACAAATCTGCAAAATGTAAAGCATTTTTTATTTCAAGAGACTCCAATGCAACCCAACATTCCCTTAACTTATATACACTAATTCTAAGACCACAGCAACCAAAAAAAGAGAAAACTATACTTTGAAGTGCATTTTTCTGTTCCACTTATAGCTGCACTGTTATCCCACTTGTACACCAGAACTACAGAGACTTAACTGAAACAGAACAATGGAAAAAGATGCTTGAGAATATACAACCCAAGGAAAAGAGGCACAGGCAACCAAATCTGAAGGATTGTTTTTTGTGCAGTCAGTTAATACGTAAAACCAATATCTACTCATCACCTGTATGTTGTTTTATCTTCCTCCCTTTGTGCTAGGACTATAACAAATATATAGAACTGTGTTTGTGCTTTGTTTTACTGCAAATTACAGTTGACACTGAGCTTCTAGCCTTAAAATACTCTCAGCATCATTATTCATAATATTGTAGCCTTTTTTTTTTCCAAGCACAAAATACAGAGGTTTACAGTTGGGTTCCTGATAATAACCAGCTTACTTTGGGCTTCAGACCTGCACACCAAGAAATTCACTTTGAAAGTGAAGCTCAAGAGGTGAAGATTGACATCCATGTTGAGAACATATAATGTTGGTTATGACTGGAGAACCCAGCATAATTCTTTGTAGTACATGGATCTTTATCTGTTTCAGGTACTACAAGTTGCAGAAAAAAATGCAGGAGCATGAAATGTTTTACAGGTTTTCAAAGGCTCTGAAAGCCAGTAAACCACTCAGCACTGTCAGACAGCAGACAGAAATGAAGTGCCTTCCTGTAGAACAATTTATTTCATTGTGTCATAATTTTGCGGAAGAGTGAAGTTCTAAAACATTTTAAAAGCCATTTTGCCTTCTGTCTCCAGTGTTTGCCAGCTGGCACTGTCTGAGTTAGTCCCTCATATAAGACCAGATCTTAACAGCCCTTAGGTATCCTCCTAAACAAGCTTTTGCTTCGCACCTCTGAGTGTGTCAAGACTGGGGCTTGTGCTAGTGAACGGCACTAACAAGTTTATCTTTTCCCTGAATTTGGAGCATAATCATGGATGCCTCACGCACTACACGTGGCAAGCACATCCTGGAAACACTCAGCAGCCAAAATGGTAATATTCATTTCCAGGCCAGAGTTGTGACAAAACATACTTCAGTCTGTGAATATCAGCACTGTCAAGTATAAAAACATTCTAAAACATAACTTTACTGCCACGTTTACAGTACCTGTAGGATGACAGTGAGGCCACATGTTTAACTACAGACATACATTTGAGGAATACAGATACTGAAAGTTAACTCTACAAAAGCACTAATGCGGCATACATTATCCTTTAGTAACATTGCTAAGATGATATTAATTGCAAAAAATGAATTAAAATGCCTGCATATGTAAGGTGGGGAGTCTATTTGCTTCCTGACACCTAACCCTGTAGGCAACACGCCAGCCACGAAGTTATTTTACTTTATGAGTATTTAATGCATGGTTCTGCACTGTAAATAATTTTAGCTAATGTTTTTGCCCGGTCTCTCATAATTTTTTTTCTTGATTTTCAGTTACATCATCGAGGATTTAATTAGTCAATAATGTCACACATTAGAGTTTCATACTTCTTATTCTTCAAAAAAAGCATGTGGATGCAAAACCTGTGAATTTAACAAATCATCCCTGAGTTTGGGGTCGTTGTCCCTCCATTATTTTGGAACATACAAAACTGTAGTACAACCAGTATGGCTACATGGTACAGAAATTGGGGCAGTAAAGGCAGAGTAGTTGAGGAAGCTAGCGGTGATGGACATGAAGTGCCTTAGTCAGGTGGGTAGGGTGTACACTGTGGGGCAGATGAAGAAATGGCGGAACATCACAGAAGAAGCCAAAGTAGCTCCAACTGCAGAGAAGCTCAAACAGAAGGGATTACAGTGGTTTGGGCATATGTGCAGAAAAGCACAGGACAATCTGGTGAAGATGATTTGGGACAGGAAGAAGGCAAGAGAAGTGAGAACATCCAGCAAAGAGATGAATGGACTGTGTGACAGAAGACGTACACTGTCAGGCATGACTGTCAAAGAAGGAAGAAAAGTGACACTGAATCAAGACAGGTGGTGACAACTTACAACACCCTGACCCCATTCAGAAAATGGTAAAAGTGGGGTTGATGACTGTATTTGTGGCTTTGTCCAGAAATCTTGAGCAATGACGTCGACAGTCATGATGTAATGAAATTATACTGTAGTAACAGATAGCAGCACAGCATAGTGCAACTGAAAGATTTAATGAAATTATAGTGTATTATACAGTGACTGGCCATTAATATTCAAAAATAACCACCCTGACTGGTCAGCCCAATCTGCGTGCCAGTTGAAAATCCGAGAATATACCAACAAAAAAGGTCCGGTCTCCCAGACTTTTTTCCATTAGTATATCTCGTAAATTTTTTTACTTTTCTTTCTTTTTGTTTTAACAAAAGAACAAAACAGAAGACATCGAACAAACGAGGGAGATGGTGCAGACAAAAATAAAAGGCTAATCAGGTACGTTCTGCAAAACTATCGAAACTTACCTGATTATCCTTTTATTTTGTCTGTCCCAGCCTTTCCTGAACGTTAAAAGTCTCTTGCTTTCTTTTTTTTGTTTTTAATTTAAAAAAAAAAAAGAAAAAAAAAAAAGCAACAGAGATTTTCCTTTCTCCGTTGCTTCCTTTGCACAGCACTGATGTACTGCATAAGCATGGGAACACAAGTCCCATAGGTATGCGCAGTACATCAGACAAAGCCCCAGGATACCAGAAAAACATGGAAGGGCACCACAGAGGCATTATACAAAGACATTATTTAAGAAAATTAAGTAATTTTTTTTCTTAAATAATGTCATTGTATAGTAGTAATAACCGACTCTGTGGTTGCAGTATATTGAAGACTTACCCACAGTTGGCTTTATTTAATCACTCAAGCGTTGCCCTTCTGATTAAACCACATCAACTGTGGGTAAATATTCAATATGCCACACTGACGTAGTCATTTATTACTTAAGTAACAGATACCAAAGCACAGCACAGTGCAACTGAAAGAATGCTGAAGCCTTCGTTTAACAGGTGGGCCAGTGCCACTTTGAATAGTGTTATTTAGGAAAAGTATGTTTTTGTGCTATCCTGAAGCTAAAGAAACAAAGTTACTGTGCAGAGTCAATGAACCAGGTCCATGAATGAGCCTGTTCTATATGGATTTTAAGGAAGTAAAGTGCGGATATATGTCAAGGGTGACTGAGTGTTAGAAGCAGCAAATATGAAGCAATGCCAGCTCTTAAATTCAAAAGATATGCTCAATGCAGTCTGAGAAGGGTAAGGCACTGTTTGGTGCTCTATAGAGCTATGTAATCTATAACCAGCTATTGCTATTTCTAGTCTCCAATATGAACAGCAGAAACAAAAACTGATGGGAGCAGGCAGAGCTGTTAACACTTTCTAAGCCTCACACACGCCTCCCTGCTGATGGATCCTTGCCTCATAACGTGCACAGTGGAAAGTGGATGCCCCTATCTTCAGGAAGCACACCACAACAGACCTGCAGGCTATTGACTGCAGTCCTTATCTGATGGTGCGCATGCAAACAACTTAAAGAGTGATAGGAGAGTGGAACATTAAGCATCGTAGAAATGGAAATGGGTGAATAAAATGTACATAACAAACAACATGCTTTAATCTTATGACAAAAGGGAAGGAAAAAATTAAACATCTGCAGACTGAAACAGAAAATAATAGCCCAAGCAATATTCTACTGGGCAGCAAAACAGACCAATTTCTAATGCTGCAGTATAGTTTAAGGTCTCTTGCAGACCATTAATGAGATAATGAAATGCTTACTGCTATGGAAATTATAACCTTTTTAAATGTACCTGTTCTTAATATATTTATAGCATTATTACTACAGAGAGCATTTAAAAACCAATACAAAGGTCATTTGTTTATCTGCTTAATTTGTAAAGTGAGGAAAGGGAGACCAATGATTTAAAGCCAGCATCCTATAATTCAGACAAACATTTCCTGCTATTTGTAAAGGAAATTGATTACTTAACCTTTCTCCCCAGCCCAGCTGAATGCTCACTAATGCAGTAATCTGATTTGCTGTAGAAGTGTGCAGCAGAGTAAAGGTAAGGTTAATGGCCTAGTGCCAATACATCATTACTAAGAAATGTACTCAGAAAAATTAAATCTACATCAGCAATATTCCATCTAGTATGAAAGATGCTAGAAAATGCACTTTACTGAAACATCCCATTTTATCTCTTTCCTTCAAAACTTCCTGCTGGGACTTTCTTTTTTACTGAGAAAAAAATTCTAGGCGATACTTCAGGAGGAAGACACTGTACCTACTTTTTACATCTTAATTACAAATGTGTGGGGGGAGGGGGACTAATGACAGACTAATGATTTTCAACATAACTCAAAAAACATTCTACAAACTATGCTATGTACAATACTTAAGAATCCTGTCTAGGTAGATATAACAGAGGAGCGGTGACACAGAAGTGGGAACTAGAGACCAGTGCCTACCTAAGGGCAAATGGCCTACCAGCAACTGTTTTTAATTTGTTTTACAATAAAATTCATACACAGATCATACAGTAAAGGTCTTAAGGGATAGCCTTTCCCTGGATTCACAGATTAATACAGAATCAGTGCATGGACAAACATCCACACATGCAGGACACCTCCTGCCTCCAGGATGGCAAAAGAATTCAGGCCCAGGATGAATTTATTGGTACCTATCCAATTGTCAGTGTTTGTCTTAAAAGGAAGTGAATTTATGACGCTGTTTTATATGTAATGGAAGACTTCTCCAGAGATGGAGGAAGCTCTGAGTTCTGAGTAATAAATTTGCCCCTCCAGCATGCCTCACTTTTTTGTTGACAAAAATTCAAGTCAATTTTGTGTTTTTTTAGCCATTTGTTTTGTGGAGGTGCAGGAGATCAAGGAGGATGTGGTCATTTAACAGCAGAAAACATTAGAAATAAACTACCTTGTATGAGTCTATGACTGACCATGTACAGGAACAGAGCACGGCAAGAAAGACTAAAGAAAATGGCGTCAGCTGCATGTTTTATACCCCTGACGACCTGACGTCATGGAAGAGAAGACAGCAACCGACGCAGGACCCACGACTTTGGAATTCAGGCTGACTGAGGGCAACCTGCCAACAGATTACCCAAATGTAATGACTGCAACAGTGAAACACGAAGAACATCAGAACTTCAAGCCTGGCTTCATAACTGATTGTGTTTAGTCTATCGATCTTCTTTTAGGAGCATCTAGGATCTTTCTAGTTGTGTGATGTGCTTGGATAAATAGATACTATTATATTCTGCAATTGGTCTGATCAGGGCAGAGTATGGAAGAATGACAAAGTCTTTTCATTTGGATGTGGGTAGATTTTTGATTTATTACAGGCCTTAATTAGAAATGTCCTTTATTACAAAGCTTATTAACGCTGGTGTTCCACCAAGGTGGCTTATTTTTACATTCTCGAGTATAAATGGTTCCGAGAGGCAAAGACTGGATTATGCTACATATCAAATGACATAAATGGCAGCTGAGGCTACATGGGGGCTGGAAATTTTGAAGTTGAATTTTAACAGCTCATTATATAGTCTTAACAGTCTGTCTTTTTAAAGTCCTTGAATTTAGAGTTGTTTATTGGGAGGGTTAGAAAAAGTAAAGCAACAATGTAATCTAGACTGGAATTTACCACAGTTTTTTTTTTTTGCTACGCTGGAATGTCCAGTAGGTAAACTTTGCTTACAAGAGGCAGTACAGAGGCAGCAAGTGCTTTGGCTAGTGTGCAGAATCTCTGAAATGAAGGACACACACCATCCCGGGTGAACAAAGCTGAGTTGTCAGTCATCTCATCCCAAGCAGACATGTGCTAGAGCCGACTAAAATAACATCAGATACTTAGTCACCTGTTAAAGCCAATTATCTTTCTGTATCTCAGCATTATTCTGACTGAGCGTAGATTCCTCTCAAGACCAGTGTCTTACCTGCATCTGACACATGCATAGCAAACTCTGGCATGTCTCTCTCCAAGTCTCTTCTTGGATGACTGCCTCAAGTCATTCATTTACATGAGCCATCATCAGATCATAGTCAAATCTGCTCTAGAACTGTAAACCTCTCTTGATGTCACAGATCATGTCACCAGAAAGGCGGCTGCCACCCTGTCTTTATCCAGCCTAATAAGTGGAATGTAAGTGTGCCTGACTAACATCACTAGTGACTATGATACTTCTTGGATGTGCAGATTTGAAGGCTGCCTCAATGGTTTACGTGAGTACGGTGAAGCTGTGTTACTGGAGGGCTGTTTTTTTTTTTTTTTTGTTCTGATTCTTACAGGCTTGAGAAATGTTTTCTTTACAGCTTCAGAATATGTTGGTAGAATGACACTCAGATACTCGACAAAATAGGTTTTATTCACAAAAGTTGCTCACAAAGATTAAGAGGTTTCATTCCAAAACTGATATCAGGAACTTTATTAGAATTACCATTACACTAAAAACTTTACTTTAAAATATCACTTACAAAAGTCACATGTATCAAAACATTCAATGATAACGTATCAATTAAAAACAAATAGTGCTTATTGAACACCAAAATGCTTCAGCTTTAAAATAGAACTTATTGACACAATCATTTAATCCTGGATAGCACATTGCATTGAGTCAAAGATGCAGAGCAACCAATCACAAACCTTCAATCGTTTAAATGATTGAAGGTTTGTGATTGGTTGTTTTAAATAGATGTTAGTATTTAAGATGTAGAGAAATGTTTTTTTCTTTATTTTTATTTACATTTGTTGACCGGGAGTGTCCGACTGAACGTAGGTCCATTTTCAGCGGAGGCCCGGGGAGAAAAGCTCCACAGTTAAAATAAACAGACAGCAGTTACATTGGATTACATAGCGATTAACAATTTAACATAGCAATTACTTACAACATACTTACAGATGAAGAACATAGTACATCAGTAGACAACTAGAATCATTATCTGTGAAGTACATAACAGACATTAACAAATGTTACAATAAGAAGTTCATGTTGTATAATAAGTACTAGGCTTATGAGCATCTGAGCTTGCTATAATCAAGGTAGTTAGTGGAGTGGAAAGAAAGGTAGTGGTTGGATGGGGTGGGTGATATTGGAGTGGGAGCTGCAAGGGCATAGCCAGCATGTTTTTAGGTGCGCTTTTAGTAAAGTTTTGAAGTGGGTGCCTGATGGTATGGAGGTAATTGTGGGTGGGAGGGAGTTCTATAATTTGGCTATGGAGCAAGAGAATAGTGCTTCACCAGCAGAGTTATTGGCTTTAGTGATCTGCAAGTGATTTTTGTTGCTGGATCTTAGTGGTCTGGTGGTGCGATAGGGTTGGAGTAGATTCTGGAGGGATGGGACATTTAGTGGATGCTTTTCTAGTTTTTTCTGAAGAAGGCCAGTGTGAAATAGCCGAAAGCGCTTAACCTTGGTTGGATTAAAAGATTCTGAGAGACCTGGCGGTTTATTTCTTCCAAGTGTTGTACTTCGTGCAGTGGTTTTTTGGACTGGAATTTTTAATATCAGCCACATGTTCATAAATTCTGTTTCTAAGCTTTCCGCCATCATCCCTACATGCAGGGCACAGATCACAAGTGGCTAAATATACCACTTGCCTACTATCACACATATAGTGACCATTTATCTGAAAACTTTTACCCTTTACTGTGAAACTGTCTGAAATTTTTACATACTGGCATTGGCAACAATATCTGCATTTAAACATGCCTAGCTTTTTGCTGTTAAACATTGTACTATTTAATTTATCTTGTTCAAACAAATTTTGAATGTTTTGTCCTTCCTATAGATTATACATGTTTTTTCACCCACTTTTTTCAGGAGGGACCTATCTAGCCTAAAATGCTCCAATTCCTGATCAGACGTTCACCTATTGCTTTACTGTTAACAGTGAATGTAGTAATAAATAATTTCCTATTATTCCTATTGAAATAATTTTGTCTCATTGTTACATTCACTAGAACATTGTCACTGTTAAACCTACTTAAAAGAGGCGTATAAAACCCATTTCTTCTCTTATTAACTACCTCATTTTTAACATGAAACACATCTATCAAAACTTCCCATTCAGTAATAAAAACCTCTATACATGACACCATACTGGCCAAATGGACCATCTGGCCTTTGCCCTCTGCCTTTTTCTGATATACTGGGTGCCAACTATCGTAATGCAGGTATATGTTAGAAAAAGTACTTTTCATCTGAATATTGGAAACAAAACTTAACTTACTAATATTTTTTGTTAGCTCTGCATCCAAAATGTGATTTTGTCTGGGTCATGGTTGCAAGTAAACTTTAAAAATCCAACTGTATTGTTGACATATAATGTTGTCCAATCTCGAGGCAACATTCAACAACAATTGAACATCTCTGAAAATGGTAATCACCTACAGTGCTCATATCACTTTCCAAACACACCGCAGTAGGTAATCTGTACCATAAATGTCGCATAGATGGCTGCTCTCCAATGTACATGACTAATGGAGTGCAGTTCAGTTATGAAAAGCCCAGAGACAACTGGTTGCAGCCTTAGTCAGATTATTTTTTTTTTTTTGCAGAAGAACAAGTCCTCCCACGTCCTCGTTACTTAGATATACTGACAGTACAGCTGTACAACCTTGGAGAAAACTAAAAAAAAAAACTGAAATTTTGAATCACTGTTGCAGCATGAAAAGAAACCACAGCAGTAATTACTTAAATGAGAAACAGCAGCTGAGGAGTTGCAATTCAAAGAACTGAACTGTACGTGTTGCAACATCATTCACATTACCTTTAGCAAATGACAGGGAAACCACACTGTACAACACTCTTGGGGAAGTATTCCTAAAGCCCTTGAGCTATAGATTAGGACTTCATTTCTACGGGATGGTGCATAAAAACCCCTTTGCAATTCTGAAAAACAACTGCACAATAGAGCAAAACCAAGTGCATCATAAGTACCCCAAGCAGCAATTGCTTATGCAAAGGACTGCAGCCCCTGATCATACACAATTTACAAACACCATAATACTGTTGTACATGTAAGTCCCAACAGTATAAAGTATGGGAGTCCAAAGGCATACAAACAGCTACTGCAACATTTGTGGTTGCAGTAATCCCCTCTCCATTAATATGTTCTTCAGTACACAGCAACAGGAAACATACTAAGCTCTGTTAACACCATCCCCCCCTCCAACACCCCTGCTGCACATCAGGAAGATCTCTGCCAGCAATTCGGTCCTCTTCAATACAAGCAAAGCTTTATCCTACACAAGGACCCCCTCAAATTTTCTTTGGTAAGATCCCATTTATATAAAACGTAATATATAATTATCAACCATGGGACAGGTAAGGCCAATCTAATACCAAAACAGAGAGGCTAATTCAAGCACCAGAGAGAAACTAGCTAGGCTTAAATTGGCCCACAAGGCTTCTAGCCTGTAGGCTTTGATTATGAATCACAGTCAAGCATGACAGCAGATCACAGCACACAGGTGTAAGGCAGGCTGTGAGGGTACAGTATATGCCTTACCACATAGCACAGACTGAATTATGTCACCGTGCTACACAGTGCTCCCTTCCATTCTGAGCACTGGTGGATCTAGCACCCATAGGTGCACTAGGTGCTCCCGAGTGCCATTCATAAACATGGGAATGGAACTGCTCACTGCTACGGTTACCTCTAATTACATCTGTGAATCTCAGCAGTCTGTGGCACTGAATGCAGTGCACAAGATGTGTTTACATATCTGCATACTTTGCTCGTGAACACAGGAGCTATGCGTTGGACATCAGGAGCACCACTCATGAACACTGACATTGTTGTCTACAGAGAGGACTGTAGCACACTGTCATTTTACGTCATGCACGGGTCCAGAGCACATACTGTACTGAGTGTGCAAGTCATATTGTCACATTTAGGTGACTGCACAACATGTGTGTGAATCTAACAATATGTCTTTTTTTTTTTTTTACAAATTCCATCTCCAGCAATATTTTCTTCCCTAACTGCTTATCCACATCTTGTCCTCTTCTTTTGTAACTTCTCCCCACATAAGCTGCGGTTAACAACCACACCCCAAAGTACCTTACATTTTCAGTGTAACAAAAGAAGCCTAATTCCATCCCACTGTTCCATCCTCCTTTTTTCTGTGTAGTAGGTAGGGCTCCCAACCATCCAGAATTCATGTGGACGGACCAGAATTAAAAGACATTGTATGGAAAACAGAGACTGCCTCTTCTGGACAGCATATTGTCCGGGAAAAAATAAAATCATTGTTGCTTCACTGGTTATTATTTCCAGCGAAATGGGGCTTGTATAACACAATCTTAATCACAGATTAAAACATTGTTTTTGTTCTTAAAAAGTTATTTTCATCCTGGCCCAACAGTCTCATGTACACAGACCACTTTTAACATATTCCGTTTTCTCTCAACTGGTTGTAACCTGTGGCGGCAGAGAACCACTCTTTCAGTTCTCCAACCTGTCAGCCTCTGGATGGCAGCAATTCAATTCCTCGTATTTGTTAGTGCACAGTGCACCCCCAGGCTCAAGTACCTAGGTTTTAGGAAAGCTCACTGACACTTCCCTTGAGCCCGATTACCAGTAAATATTGCTACTTTTATGGTACACCTTTAACTTACTGGATAGACACATCTTGTGCTTACTAAAATTCAGAGTTACAGATCAGAAAGAAAAGGTAAAAACTGTCATCTGCACAGGATATGCCCGGCGACCAGGAAGATAGGTCTTTTTTCTGTCAATACTTTAAATGGTTTCTTTGATGTACTTGATTAGTATAAATAGAAACAACATGGATTGTTTTCACTAATGGGAGATATATTGGAAGCTAACCTATGTGGTGCAGTGGTTAGCATTGCCGCCTCACAGGAAGTGGTTTTCCGGTTCGATTCTCGGCTGAGGTGCCTTCTGTACAGAGTCCGCATGTCCTCCCTGTGGTCACACAGGTTTCCTCCGGGTGCTCCAGTTTCCTACCACATCTCAAGGACATGCTGCAGGTGGATTGGACACACTAAATTGGCCCTAGATGTGAGTGCGTGTGTGTGCGCACCTTCTGTGGAAGGTTGGGTGCTGGGCTGGCAACTCGACACTGTAAAACTCCACTGTCAATTGTTCTGCAGACTATTGTTCTGCTGTGGTGACCCCCAACAGGAATAGCTGAAAGGAGAAGAAGACTGGAAGCTAACCTATATCAACTGTCTTTGTGACAGAAATCATACAAGTCAGCATATCATAAGTCGGTTTCTTTCTCTGACCTCTGTTAATAATCCAAGTTGGGACACCTGCCTTAATTGCTTACCTTCGATTGGAAAGGTAAAACCACCACACCAGACAGTGACACTGGTGCCCAGAAGAAGGGAATGTGTGGCATCTTGCGAATACAGGTATTTCTGATAAATTAGTGCTGTTTAGCTGAGAGGTTGGTTTGAAATGTTTGCTTGGATGAAAGACTGGTGGCTAGACACACAGTGAAAATCTCAGTATTTTATGTATTGTTCTACTCTTCCCATTGACGGATGCACTGCAGGAAACAAGAAAGTATGTTAAGCTCTGTTTACTTCTTAAGGTGCCGGAAGGTACCTAGTTGCTTTACTGAAACTGGGCAAGTACATGTCATTCATGGATCATTACCAAAACTGTTTCTGAAATGGACTTTTTCAAACGTGTAAGTATAGTCTTAGATTTAGGATTAAGTATTGTGATCAGCTCAGACTTGGCAAAAAACTTTCATACCCTATCCCTTAGTGTAATCATTTTCAGTATGGCATCTCATAGCATACGTTCCTACATAATAAGATGGGGCAATAGGGTGCTTAAGTTGTAGATCACAGAGGGTAGTTGTGTAAGGCTGTGGCTCTGAATGGATGCCGATAAGTTGATGTACCAGACCAGTATTACTGAATGTGACACTTGTAATTTATTCCAACCCATAACAAATGCTGGTTAAATAAACACATTAAGAATATTAAGACTGGGGCATTTGTGACTAAAAATGCAGACATTTCACGTATAAATGGATACTTAAACATGACAAACACCATAAAACTAACCAGGTTAGCATTAAGTATGAAAATAACATAAGGTTATGCAAATGGTTAAAAATATGGGCATGCTTTTATGCCTGAAAAATACCTAGGCATTGTGTTAAGCAGTAAGCTGCAGTTTGCACAAAATGTCATACTAGACAGGAGCAGAAATCTAGTGCAATGTGGCATCTTACTCAAGGCAATTTAAACAAATCATCTAAAAATGCTCAATGGCCTTTATATTAGCTTAATTTACCTGATGCTGTTGCTTTTGTGGATACCAAAACTCAAATCTGTCTTTATTGGAGCAAGACCAGAGTTCCAAAAATGTATACTCTCCTGTAAAAACTTGAGCTGTCAGTGTAGCCTGTGCACTTAAATCTGTTCAGTACAAGTTATGGACATCCAAGGTATATTTCAGAAATTGTACAATAGTGGTTTAGTACTTAAGACATTGTACAATAATAGTTTAAGATTATTATTATAGCTTGAATTAAACAAGAACCACAAAGCACACCTAGATACAAATTCAACATTTCTCAATCCAAGTTTTATAGGCACCAGAAAAGTATGTCACAAATAATCCATATTCTCTGGAAAAAGCTGACATTAGGATTGTAAAGTCCATGGGGGTCCTCCAAAACTTGGTATATACCTCGGTAAGAACATGTTTTCAGACTATTATATCACAGTCTGTGTTTCACATTGCCCTTAGGCCAAAGCACATGTTAGCATTTTCTATGAATCTATGCATTAGCTCTGGAGACTTTAGAAAATATGTTTCCTGAACTACTGACAAGTAAAATCTCTAAACATGCATGGTCAGTACAGTGCAAAGTAAAACTGAAAAAAAAAAACCACTAGAAAAAAATCAGGCTTCAGAACGCAATATCTGGCTTCACACCCTATAATCATAATGAATTTCATTTGTTTTGTTATCCATTCATAGTATCTTACTACGGTACCAAAATTACATGCATTTTGCTTTCACTTACATGCCCAGAATTTCTGACATGAAAAGTTGGCCACAATAGTAGGTGCGAAACAAAGTCCAATCTTTCTTGACTTATCCGAGTCACACAAACATCTTTGTCAAAATGCATCACAATAACACTCTGTAAAGTAGCTCCAAACTATTTTAACTAAAATAAAATTACCATACCCATGCTTTCTTCTGTATCCAAATGTCAATATCATACACTTGAAAGGCATACCTTCTCTGTCTTTCCCTTTTTAACATTCCTATACACATTGCAAAAGATAAATATTCACATCTTGTTTTTGTAACCAAGCAACAATACCCCACTCTCTGCTCATTCATTCATTTTACAAATAACTGGCTTAGTCCATTTGAAGGGCAAAGGAAAAAAGGAGCTGATCCCAGCATGCAAAGGACAGAAGACAGTGAAGATAATTTTAAATGAAGCGCCAACACATGGACATGCCTACACATGAAATCAGTACATACAGGTAATATGGACATTTTCAACAATAAAGGATCCCATTTTCATGGCTTATAATTTTCCTCCTTGTTAATTCTGTTTTTTTTCTCTTTTTCTGCCAAACTTTTCCTAGGTACTTAGATCTTAATCCATTTTTATCCATACTATCTTCGCTAGCTTCATTCAAATGCTTCAAAATTTGTTATTTTTTTAACACTCAATTCTTTTCTTTTGCTTTTCCTTTTATGATAATAACTTCTCTTCATTTTCATCATTATCTTGTATTTGCTCTTGCTATTAAAAACTCCTCTGCTTCACTCTTTTTGAGTGATCCACTTAGAAATGCCTGAGCCTCCACCAATCCTTGTACACATCTTATTACAGTTTTCCATCATGTGCCACCATTATCAACAGTTACTAAATATACATTCTTAACATCATGCTTTAAAATGACCTATTTGTCAAAAAAGCAAACACATTTTAGGTTGTTTTGCATACTTCAATAAATACCAACTACTACTACTACAAACAAAAAGTACAGTTGTGTACACTTACCATAAATATAGATATTCGAGTGCATTCACTGGTGCAGTCATCACCTGTGGATTATCCCTGCTGTGGTAGCCCTCGCCCGGCCTGAATACCAGAGTCCATGTTTTTCTGCGTTGGCTGCTGTCGCTTGCTGCCTGATGTCAGGTCATCAGTGCTATAAAGGAAGGCAACCAACGCCATTATCAGTTTTTCTTGCTCTAACCAGTCAAGAGGCCCAAGTAAATATGGTAAAGTGGTCCTGGTGACTAAAAGTCACTGTTAGAAACTTGTATCTCCCTAAAGAAAGAAGATATAACGGGGAAGGAGGGTGGGAAACCAGGACTGCAACAGTGAATACACTCGAAGTGTACACAACTGTACTATGTTCTTCGTGTTTCACTGTTGCAGTCATCACCTGTGGAAGGATTCCCAAAGCTGAGGAGAGGGGTGGTAGGATTAGTAAGAGGCCTAGGAATGGGTCAGCATGCCCTGCTGAACTGCAGAGGCAAACCCTGTCCTAGCCATGAAAAATAGAGGTAGGTGGTAATGCTTGGTAAAGGTATGGACAGAAGTCCAGGTGTCAGCTTCCAGGATGTCCCTGGTGGGAACTACTCTGAGGAATGCTGTGGAAGTGGAGGCTGCCCTAGTGGAATGGGTTCAAATAGACTTGGGGGAGTTCCTAAAAAATGTGTAGCAGAAATGGATACAGTGCAATATCCATTTGGAAATGGACATCCCCTCTGCCCCTGGGGCAAAGCTGACAAGTAGTTGGTCTGTTTTCCTGAAGGGTTTAGTACAGTCCAAATAGTATCTGAGCTGTCTGTGCGCATCTAGTGAGTGCAGAATTCTTTCCCCCTTGTTTTGAGGGTTAGGAAAGAAGGTGGGTAGATGTATGGCCTGATTGAGAGTTACATTAGATACCACCTTGGGCATAAAAGAGGAATTAGTCCTCAAGGAGACCCGGTCTGCATGGAAGATGATGAAGGGCTCAATGGCCATCAGTGCCTGAAGTTCTGAAACCCTTCTGGCTGAGGTGATAGCTAGGAGAAAAGCAGTCTTCCAGGAGAGGTATCTTAGTTCTGCTGAAGCAGCAGGTTCGAAGGGTAGTAAAGTTGTTTTTTCCAAAACATAATTCAGGTCCCAGGCTGGAGTGGGTGGCCTTCTGGGAGGTCTGATATTAGAAGCCCCTCTGAGAAATTGCTTAATCAAAGGATGGGAGAACAGGGGCTGTTCTGTATCAAAATGAGCTGAAACGGCTGATGTGTGGATTTTAATAGAGGAGAAGGAGAGGCCACTATTAAGTAGCTCCGCTAGGTAGTCCAGGATAAGAGGGATGGAAGATTATGAGGTATTGCCCCCTCTGGACTGGCTCCAGGAAAAGAATCTTTTCCATTTTCCTGCGTAAGATTTTCTGGTGCTGGGCCTTCTGGCTTCTGTGATGATGTCTAGGACCTGTTTGCTTAACAGGGGCCCCTTGTTTGCCTTTAGAGTATTAGCCATACTGATAGTTTGAGAGTCTGTAAGTCTGGCTGCAGCATCCCCCCACCACACCTGAGTGGTCTAAGATCAGGGGAAGCTGCCTGGGAGGCTGTACAGTAAGGGGTACCAATGATGTCTGGGCCAATCTGGAGCAATGAGGATGGCCTTTGATCTCTCCTCCCGTATTTTGATCAGTAACTTGGGAATAAGAGGGCAGAGGAGGGAATGCGTACACAAAGAGGGTGCTCCAAGGGAAGGTTAAGGCATCCACCTTCCATGCTAGGTGGTGATACTCCTTGGTACAGAATTTTTTTCAGCTGATGGTTGAGATGCGAAGCAAAGAGATCCAACTCCGGAGTCCCCTACGCCTGACTGATTTGTAAAAAGAGTTTTCTCTGGAGTTGTCATTCGTGGGGGTCTAGTAAGTTCTTTCAGGGTGTTGTTGATCCCCGGTCGTTATTGGGCCATCAGGTGTAGTCCCCATGGAAGAGGCGGTCAGCCAGAGGTTCATGGCTAGCCTGCACAGAGGGTACGATTGGGTCCCTCCCTGTTTGTTTATGTACCACAACAGTGTGGTGTTGTCTGTTTTGATAAGAACCACCCCTGGCTTGAGATGGGGTTTGAAGGATGTCAGAGCCTTTTGTACTGCCATCATTTCCTTCTGGTTGATGTGTAAGGGAAGATGCTGAGCATCCCAAAGACCTTGGATGCACCTGCCCTCTAGGTGAGCGCCCCAAGCTAAGTCTGAGGCATCAGTGGTAATAGTCTGCCCAGTTGGGCAGAGGGTGAAGGAAAGACCCTTGTTCTGGGCAGAGGCCCCTGCCCACCAGAGTAACTCGGACCTTATATAGCGGATCAGAGGTACAGAGGTCTCTAGAGGTTGAGAGTGCTGACACCAAAGGTTCTTTAGGTACCACTGAAGTTTTCTCATGTGAAGCCTGGCCAGAGGAATTAGAAGGATGCAAGATGCCATGAACCACAAGGCTTGCAGGAACTTCCTTGCAGTGAGGTGACTTCTGGAAGCCAGCTGGGTAAAAAGGCAGGCAGGAAGCTCTGTTTTTCTGGGGATAGGAAGGACATTTGGGATGCTGTGTCCAGCAGTGCTTCCAAGAAAATGATCTTCTTGGAGGGTGTTTGCCTTGATTTCTTCTCATTGATTGTCAAAACCCTCCTAACCTCCTTAGGGTACACAAAGAGGAGGTCCTTGAGGAGCTTTTCTTTGCAATCTGCCTGAATGAAGCAGTCATCCAGATAAGGGTAAATGTGTAAATTTTTCTGTCTGCAAAAGGCTATGGCTGGGGCTAAGCATTTGGTGAATATCCTAGGAGCAGTAGATAAGCCAAAGGGTAGCACAGAGAACTGAAAGTGTTATAAGCCTGTTCCAAAGCGAAGGAATTTCCTGCAGGATTCCCTTATGGGGATGTGGAGGTAGGTATCTTTTAGCTCTAGGGTAACTAACCAAGCATTTTTTTCACCATAGGCAGCAGCTGCTGCAAAGTTAGCATTTTGAATTTTGGGACCACCAGGAAGGTGTTCAGAATAGATAGATCCAGGATGGGGCACCAAGTGCCCTCTTTTCTGAGAGCAAGGAATAGTATGGAATAAAAGCCTTTGCCTGTTTGATCCGAGAGAACAGGTTCTACTGCTTCATTGGATATGAGAGATTGGACTTGTTTCAATGCCTCTGCCCACTGATTTGGAGGCAAGTCTGGGCACCCTCTTGGGATTGGGAGTTCGCTGAAGAAGAATTTGTATCCCTGAAAAATGATCTTTAAGACCCATTGGTCCTTTATTACAGAAAGCCAATTTTCTTTGCAGAGGGACAGCCTTCCTCTTAGTTTTTGGTGAGAGAAAAGAGGGCAGAAGAGGGAGAAGGAGTGGGAGTCATTGAGAGTTTTTGCCATAGAGGGATGGCTTAGAACTCCCTGCCTTTGGAGTGGAAGTGGTCAACTCTTTGGTTCTCTGCTGTTCCTGGGATAGGAGTCTGGGTGGTCTGTCCCTGCGAGGCTTACCTTGCCTCTGTCTGCTAGGGGCAGGAAAGGACCAGTCTTTTAAGGGAAACTTCCTGCTGAACCTAGGAGGTTGTACCTGAAGGAAATATTTTACTGTTTGTATACAATTTGCTTTGTCTTCCATCTATTTAAGCACCTCTTCTGCTTTTACTCCAAACAAGTGGTTCTTATCCAAGAGTGCAACAAGTAATTTAGATTTGACATGATCAGGGAGAGGTTGTTCCTTCAACCATGCACATCTCCTAATGAGAGATCCTGACACTGCTGCCCTGCATGAGGCTTCTAGGGCATCATATCCATAGTGTAATGAGTGTTTAGCCACTTGACAAGTAGAGTGCAGTAAATCTGCTAACTCTTTCGAATTGGCATAGTCAAGAAAGGCTGAATTCTTTTAATAGTTCCAAAGTGTGTTGTTGATATTTTAACATGTGGAACTGACACTTGAATGCTTTGACAGCTAAGGTTGCAGAGGTGTATACTTTCTTACACCATCTGTCCAGAGCTCTGGAGTCCTTGTCAGAAGGAATAGGATTATTTGCAGAACTAGCCTTAGCTCCTTTTGGTCCCTCTGGGTCTGCAGCAGGACTTCTGTACAGGCACGTGTGAGAATCTGGTACTCTGTAATACCTGTCAGGTTTTCTGGGAGCAGGTGGGAGGGCATCAGGAGTTAAACTGGATTCATGAAAGACGTCATCATCCACTTCTAAGATTGGAGGGATGGCCAAGAGTCTGTGCTGGGGCAGGTCTAGATACTCTCTTAGTTTTTTCTTAGACTGAGGAAGTCCTGGGATTCCCAGTGGAAATGTTCCCTGAGGGTGTGAAGGGTTTCCCCAAAGGAAAGATCTTCTGGTGGGGAGGCAGAAGGAATGGATTCCTCTGCATCTGAATCCTCATAAGCAGTCAGAGGCTGTTTTTCCTCTTCAACATCTGAATAATCAGAGTCCTCAGAACCCTGTTCTGTCAGTATTTCAGGAGAAAGGTCTCTTTTCCTTTTAAGAGGTGTGGCCTGACTACCCCTGATAAGGGTGATAAGATCCTCTGCCATTTTAAGCATTTGAGCTTGGGGTGGTGGAGCAGGAGTAAAATGGTAGCTAGAGGTAGTTTTTCCAGGAGTGGCCTTGCCTCTAGGCCTAAGAGTATCCATCGGTCTGAGAGAAACAGTAGTCGGAGAAGATTTCGTTTTTTGTCTAGATTCGGTACTGCGAAAACCCCCCTCAGAAGCCTGTGCCTGCGTCGTGGCTCCGTACCCAACCAAGG
Source organism: Protopterus annectens (assembly GCF_019279795.1). Taxonomy (NCBI): domain Eukaryota; kingdom Metazoa; phylum Chordata; order Ceratodontiformes; family Protopteridae; genus Protopterus; species Protopterus annectens. The sequence continues at coordinate 1,251,724,969 of NC_056727.1, forward strand.
CAGAGACAACCAAAGGCTTGGAAAATGAAGAAGATTTCTGTGGCATACCAGACTCAGAAATGGTCTCAGTAGAGGCCTGCGAAGGTATCGAATCGGGCATCAGGGGCTGCGAAGGCACCTCACTGAATTCTGGAGAGCTGATGATCTGCTTAGCGGTAGAATCGTCGGAAAGCTTAGCCTTGTGTGGTCTGTCTCCATCCTTATCCTTACGTTTTTTCAGAATGTCTATGGATTGCTGGCTGATGGATGCCATTTTGGAATGTGAAGACGGAAGTCGAAAATACCTGGCTACAAGATCTCTACGACAAATGGTTCTCGCATTAAAGAGGGCACAGAATCGGCAACGGGGGACATCGTGGTCTGGGCCTAAACAAGTGACGCAATATGAATGGAAGTCTCAGTGTAGTATTTGCTTTCTGCAGGCGAAACAATTGTTAACTTTTTCGGACATCGATTAGTGCAAGAAAAAAGGATCCCCAATGGGGTACTTAGCTTTAGACATTTTCAGCTGTAATTCAAACTCTGGCAGCGACTGACCGGCACACTTGCAAACTGCTTCTGCTACGGGCACCACGGCAAGAAAGACTGATGTAATGGCATCGGCTGCCTTCCTTTATAGCACTGACGACCTGACATCAGGCAGCAAGCGACAGCAGCCGACGCAGAAAAACATTGACTCTGGTATTCGGGCCGGTCGAGGGCTACCAGAGCAATGATAACCCACAGGTGATGACTGCAACAGTAAAACACGAAGAACATCCTGGCTTTCTAAATGTTGATGGTTTCCACCCAAACTTATATAACTGAATATCACCATCCATCCCCAGTCCAGATGTTCAGACTGCCTTTCAAAAAGTCTGACCTCAATACATATCTTAGTTCTTGAACAATGTCGATTTCAGTCAAAACCATTACCGCGTGAATGTTCACCCTTCACTTTCTGTTCAACTGCAAATTTACTTACTGAAAATAAATTCCAATGTGCCTTATTTTTTTCTTTTTCTCAAATCCTTCACAAATCACTATAAAAGAAGATTCAGTCTGAAAACATTCAGCATATAAAGGTGCAAAAAAAAAAAAAAAAAAGCACTAGCATTCTAATCTGAGGTGTTACAACCTCTGAGGGATTAATTACAATCTCTCAAGAGTTATACCTGTCCATAGGAGACCCTCATACTGTAAAAATTTTTTTTTGTTTTTCTGCCCTCTTTTCCGTGGCTAGACAGTGAGCAAAACATCCTACATGCATGACGTTTCTGTTTCATCATGCTTTGTACTGCACATTTCTAGAAGAGAGGCAAAGTGAAATTGCTGTTTTTCTGTGTGTATACAGAACGCTGCATTTGAGTTCCATCATCTCTTGTCTGTGTACTGTGCAGACTTACGCAAGTTATATTTTACTTGGACTCCAACATCTCAAAAGAAAATGGGACACCTCTGGATAGAGGGAGAAAATAGCCAGTCAGCAGATTATAAGAAGTATGAAAAGAAAGAAATAATAATAATCCAAAAACGTGTTCAGGTTTCTTCAGGTATAGTACCTACTGCTGTCCCTTCATTCCCGACAGCTGTGTTGTCTGCAGTTTTTTACTCTTAGTTGGTCCTCCTTGACAAAATGGTATAAAAGAATAGGACAAACAGCAATCTAAACATTTGACTCCCCCAACAGTTCATTTAAAGGGTAAGAAATCCTTGGCCTGAAAAGGGATACCTGGACCATCCTCTTAGCACATAGGTGATTGTGTTCACCAGCAAGTACCTGCTGTTGAGGAGCTCATGTAACCAGGTTGAGTCCAACCAATAAAGCTGTATGGAGCTATTATACGGGCTCACCTCACCATCCACAATGCAAATGGTGTGGGTCAGGTGCAAATCCAGCCAAATGGTAAGAGGCAACACGACATATTATTGTTATATATAGGTATGTATTTAGCTTTAAGGCTAAGGGCACCTAATGTTTTCATTTCTAACAATAGTCCAAAATACAGATGTCAAAAATTCAAAACATGTGTCCGAGTAGAAATTTAAACATCTAAAATTTAGTCTAAAATATCTAATGGACAGGTAGAGAAAATGTAAAAAAATCTCAAGAAAAAAGCTGTATAGCAGAAGCCATGAGGGCTGCTATTTTGTTAATTCTTGCAGGGTCTTAATCACTCACTGCCTTAACAGTTAACATGCAAAAGGTTAAAAATTAAATTACCTACTTGAACTACACTATCACTTAATAATCAACAACACTTAACAGCATCCTTTACCCAGGTAGTCCCTCTAACCCCTCCCCCTACCCAAACACAACTCCTGAGGAAACAGCTACCCTACTTAATTCACATTTTATCTCCTCCATCCATAATCTCCTACCCTCTGAACCTACCTCTTCCTCTTTACCGGACCCCACACCCACCCCCAACACTACTACTTTTTCCTTTAAGTCTGTTCCCATTTCCTACATCAAATCTCTACTGCTCAAACTCAAACCCTGCTCTCCCTCTACTGACAAATTACCTCCTACCTTCCTCAAACTCGCAGCTGACTCTATTGCCTACCCAGTGACAATATTAATAAATAGATCTATGCAAGACTCTACTGTTCCTACCCTTTGGAAATCTTTCCACACTATCCCTCTCCATAAAGGAGGTAACTCTAATGACCCTTCCAACTATCGACCTATTGCATTCTGTCCCCACTATCTAAGATACTAGAAAAAATGTATCCACACTCAACTTCTCAATCACCTTCTCAATCACAACTTACTCACCCCCTACCCAACATGGCTTTTGCCCCTGTCACAGCACAACTACTGCTCTACTCTCCTTCACTCACACCATTGCAGAATCTTTGGACAACAATAAACTTGCTTCCTGTCTCTTTCTTGACCTCTCCAAAGCTTTTGATACAGTGTCTCATCCATTACTTCTATCTAAACTTGCTAACTTTCACCTATCCACCTCCACCCTTAGCTGGTTCGCTAGCTATCTGTCTGGATGCAAACAATCAGTCAAACGGCTCTCTTCCCATTCTCCTTTCTTGCCTATCTCTACTGGTGTTTCACAAGGTTGCATCTTGGGTCCCCTCTTATTCAACATCTTCACCAATGATCTTTTCACCTCTTGCTATCAGTCTTCACTCATACAATATACAAACGACTCCACAATTATTTCTACAGCCAACAACATCTCTGACCTACACCCCCTAACCCAAAAAGCTCTACTTTCCACTGAACAATGGCTTTCAAAAAACTTACTGATCCTCAATCCCACAAAAAACAAACTCTTACTCTTTCTGCCCCATTCTCTTACTCATCATAAATCCTCCTTTGTCATTAAGTCTTGTAATAATACAGCTATCCAACCTAACACCTACACCAAACTCCTAGGGGTCATCATCGACGATGAACTAAAATTCAATCAACACATACAGCAATGCATAAAGAAAACACATCAGAAACTAGGTCTCTTATACCGGAACAAAAAATATCTCAGTCCCGAGGCTAGACTCACCCTACGACAAGCACTTCTACTCCCCTCTCTCCTCTATGCCTCTCCAGTTCTCACAAATATCCAAAAAACTAACCTGAACAAACTCCAACAATCCTACCACAAAATAGCCGGATTCATCACTAACTCCCCAAACAACACACACCAGTGTATTGCTTTAAAGTTTCTACAATGGCTAGAACTCCCACAACTACTACATCTCTACCAATTTCACATGCTGCACTCTATGCTCTTTAAACCCTCCTACTGTCCATCTATATCTCTCCTTGTCTCTGTCTACACCCCATCTCAACCCCTCCGCACCTCTAATCAACAATTGCTTGATATTTACCACCCAAATAAGTCAGTAGGTAAGCTACTCTACAAATACTCTGTGGCCCAAGCCTGGAACACACTTCCCCTGGACATACACTCAATCTCTCATGCCCCACTATTTAAAAAGAAACTTAAGACACATTTACTCAATTTCAGAATCTGCCTCTGCTATGACCCTACATAGTTCTCTCCTCCCCCCACATTGGAATCACTCTCAGTTGATCCTACTCACACTCTGCACTCTTCCTCACTAGTACAGTTACATAGTATTTTCCTGGAAAATAAAAACATGCTGTCGTTTAACTGTTGGTAGTGTTTGTTTCTACTGTTTGCTGTGCTTGTTTACTACTGTAATGATTTATTGTACTTTCTAGAGCTTTTCACCTCAGGTCTCCACTGAAAATGGGACAAAATCCCAGTTGGACTAACCCGGTTAACAAATGTCAATAAATAAATAACAAAGTAAAGAAAATGCTTAAAAAATCAGCAGACATAAAATAAAACTACCAAATTTTGTCTGGAAATATAGTAAAAATACAAAAGTTATGGGAAAATCCAAAACGTGAAGCTAAACTAATTGATGTGTATGCCAGTTCACTGATGCTCAGTCCAATGGTCAAGCAGAGAAAACTAATCAAATCGTGAAGAACTTAATCCAAAAAGAGCTATAACAGAAGCTGTGGGGATTGTCATCTTGCAATTTTGGAATACAGGAATACTCTACTGCAGGAACTCTGTTTCTGTCCAGCTCAACTGTTAATGGGTAACATGTTAAAACTAGGTTACCTAGTTCAGCTACATTGCTAATGATTGAAAACTGGCAGAAAGTACAGGATCTGCCTGCCTGAGAAAAAATTAGCAGTGAGAGAATGCACATTCTTAAGTTGGAGGTACAATAAAAATCCAAAAGCTAATAGAAAAATTTCAGCATAATGCTGAAGTTGACAATAAAACTAGACCAATATCTTCCTTTAGTGTGGGAGGAAGAAGGCAAACTGTAAGTTCCATTACTGCCTTAAATACCAGACCAGATACACTACAAACAGTCCCCTTAACTCTCCAAATATCACAGAGCACTGAAGACATCAGACATATATAGACTGTTGTGGAGTTAAAAAGGATTCCAAGAAATAAAATGCTACAGTATAAAAATGAGTTTTTTTCAGTGTGCACAAAAGGTTTTAATCTTGATGTAAATGGCAGTGTTGTGCATGGTATACTATCGTATTAACGTAAAGTATAAGTGATCAGTGTGTATTTTAATGCAAGTCACCAGAGACATATTTTACAAACATATACATATAACTGAAAGTTCTAAAAAAATCAGGACGTTGTAGTTGGGGTATTCAGCTTTAAGGTCAGTGAGGTAGCTATAGTGACCAGCATGCACACATCTTCCAAAGAATTTAGGTGGAACACAAACATCATGGAAGTTAGGTCGCATCTAGTGCCATCTGTTTGTTATTTACTAAGCCTCCTGCTATGACAGTTACAGTGATGTTGACTGTCACCTAACTGCAGCAAAAAAAAAAATCAGAGTTTATGTCAGATGTTGAAAGTAGGAGTTAGGTACAGCTGGTCTTACCTCTATATACAGTGCTGAAGTAGGAGCTAGGTACAGCTGGTATTACCTCCATATACAGTGTTAAAGTCTGGAAGCAGACTTCTCAGTTGGGAATGGTGTCTATCCTGCTCTGGAGCTGCCTCTTGGGGTGGCCCTAAGCAGAGGTGGGGTTAAACAGATGCCACAAAAATGCATGTTGTACAGTTAAGTTTTTGCTAGTAGATAATATGGTCATCTCAATGTGATTGCAACATGCAAAATAGAAAAACTCTGGTATCTGTGCACATGCACCTAACATCTAATCATCTGTAGATTAGACCACGAGTGTGGTGTTTGACAGAGTACTTACTATTTATTTACTATCTGCTTCTACTGGGACACTTGCATCCTTATATGGGAAGTGACAGACAAACTTTAAAGGCATCAATGAGAGCCTTGATCTGAACCCAAGTGATGAATTCTTAATGACTTTTGGGCTACTCATACCATTTCCACAAAGAACACCATGTTCAAATATAAAGCGACTCATAAGTGTATATGGTACCACAGCATCTTTGGTCAAGCACTGATGACTGATTTTGTAGTCATGTACTCAGACCACAGGTCTTACGCACTGTACACTCAGGTCAAAACAGATTCTGTGCTGACAAATAATCACTACCTGTGGATCAATGTCAGAATTCTAGGTACACAGCTGGACAGAACCAGAAAGTCAAAAGGTGTGGTACAGGTGTCATGGGAACAAATCAGCAGATGCCTTTCTGCAGAACAGGTTAATTACTGCTATGTATCAAGAAAGAATGGGAGTCCAAAAAGATCCTTGTTCAACTTCAGCAGTTGTTAACAAAAGGTGTTACATGTTTCTCATGTCAGTAAATCTAGGACCTGCTGATTGACTCCATTGGTGAGGAAAGTCATCAAATTAAATAAACACCTTCTATACAACGCTAGTAGGAACTTCCTTACTTCTGACCAACAGACACTGACATCACAAAGGCAGCAGCTGACACACTTACCCAAGCAATGGATTAGGCTTTATAAGAGTTTAGCAAGGACATGGAGAATTACTTTTATTTACATGGCCTAAAGAGGCTCTGGTGCACCAGGTCTGGTCTTAAACAGCAATGTCAGGCTAACCAACAATGGGCTCCTCAAGAGAGACAAATCATTAGAGCACAGCTGTTGACTAACACATACACTGATACCACACAATTGTACTCAGTCAGTACACAACTAAACACCCACGAGTACAAAATCCAAAAAAAGAAAACAAAACAAACATCAAGCACACTTTTTACAGTGGGGTAATCCCCCTCCCCCATACCTTCCAAAACTATTTCCAAGACTGTACTTACTTTGAGGAGAGTGACATTGGAGATGCAGAGTTGTGTTACACAATACCTTTGAAATAGTCAACACACTCCCAACACCTCTAAACCCTCACGACATCTCGCCCCAGCACAGAAACACTCAGTACATACTGCTACCCTGCCTGCATTTACACTGACACACTGCAAAAATTGGACACATAAAATGCACACACACATCCCAAACATCCAGTCACTCAGCAACACCACATTCAGTCAATTACATACACTCCTGATCTCCTCTATATGCAGCCAGTGATCTCACACACGCGTGCGCGCGCGCACACACACACCCCCAAACTCTTCACAAACACTGACCTCCCCCCCCATAATGCACTCTCTCTCCTTACCTGTAGAATACTCAGACATACTAGCATGCACTGGACCAACTCACTGACACCACTTCCCCCTGCACGTCTCTACTAAACCTGGCAACTCAATACAGTACCAAGCACTTACTATATGGGAGAGAACTGGGCTTAGTAAAATGATACCCATGTGCACACTCAACAAGTATGCATATCTGCCAACTCTACATCAGTGGGTGCACCCAACAAAACGGATTGTGATGACTTTTCCCAAACCTAATAATGTACACAGAAATTACATTGGAGCTAGAGAGACTGCCCAACTTTTCCTCAGCAAAAGGTGGGGGGAATCCAACCTTGACTGGGGTCAATATCTATAGTACAAGGAACATTGAAGAACTCCTGAAACTAGTGTACCTACCTTCCCCCTTTGAGGAGGTACTGCCCAATAGCTACTTCTGTTTCTGTAAAAGATATCTCTGTGGCAACCAATTAAACTGTGGCACTGGATGAGATCTAGCCAGAAATGTAGAAGTGGCTTGATATTGTCAGGGTGTATGGTTAGCGTCCTTTTCATTGTTACAGGGAACATGGGAGTAGTACCTCTGGACTGGTAACCTGGAGCAGCTGTCCCTATTTTCAAAAGGAGGGACAGAAGTGTGTATTCCAGTTTGCATGGATCATGCCTCTCAACCTACACAGGGAAGCACACTCCAGAGTTTCAGGAAATGAAATTTTATCTGACAGTTCGGTTGCTGGTTTAGAAGAAGATTACATCCTGACTGTGGAACAGAGGATCAACTGTAAATCCTTCCACAGATATCAGAGGGATCTTGTGATTTTACTGGTCTGCGAGTGTTTTTTGGCCCAACAGTGTGTGTTTAGCCACAAAATCTGGAATGTTCTATGGGTGACGCTACAGCAGAATGGATTTTAGAGCCAATGATATGTCTACTTGGCCCTAGTATTTGCAAAGCAAGAGTTGTATATACATTCTTGGCATTAAGCTGAAAATGTATCAGGTGGGTATCTGATTCCACCTAAGGATGCATTTCCCTTCCATCCTATACATGACCTTTACAAACAGGTTATTATGCTATACAGTACCCCGTCTGAGAGTTCCAGTTTTATGGAACGATACTGTTCAACTGATCTCAAGTGACAGTGAGCTCTTTCAAGTAGTGGAGTGGTTTGCTGCAGAATGTGTAGCAGCTAGGAAGGAAATCAGCACCGCAAAATCAAACAGTGCACGGACTTCTGAAGGTAAGGGAGGAGCATTTGCCTCTGAGGAATTTTGGAGTTTTGCTCAAAAGTGAAGGTAGTGGAGAAGGAGAATGACTAGCAGACTGGTGTAATGGGGAAAGCACTGTAGGTATTTTATCAGATGAGGGCACTGAAGTGAAAGTTCAGTCACAGGACAGAGCTTTCAGTTTCCTGTCACTCTATGGTCCCACCATCATCTATGATCACCAGCCTTGAGTACATAGTGAATGAATGAGATCATGAATAAAATGGCAAAAATTAACACTCTCTGCTGTGTGGCTGGGCTTGGTCTCCATAACAGAGTGAGGATCCTGGCAAACTATCAGGATTTTGCAGCAGTAATGTTGCATCTGTGGGTGGACAGGGAGTCATCCAATGTGGCCTGGGCATTCACTAATGATATCACCATGGACACCTTCCAGGGGAGGTGCACCAGTTCAGCCTTTTGGGAAGAGACCTGAGAAAGACCTAGGACACACTGGAGATTGGTTCATATATAAAAAACTAGGCAATCAGTCTGCAGACTATTACATGCCTAGACAATAATCTGATAGTGACCAAAGATTAGAATTAAACCTGTATCTTATGTATGTGAGGCAACCTTTATGCCAACCCTCCAACCACTATAACTTTTGAGGCATACCACTTTCATATCATGGCACACATTTAGAGGTCCCACTGAAAGAGGTCACACATGTGACATGTAGAACCTAACTTAAATATGTTGGAATGTCAAAATAAAGAGAATGTCAGTAATTACACCCTGACATGATTTGAACACAAATGTCTTTTGATCTAGAATCAGGCACATTATCGCTGTGCTACAAGGACTCTGTTTTTGTCTGAGTCTCCAGATGTGACAGAATTGCTCAGATTGCTGCAACTGTAATTCTTGCCAGGACAGATGTTTTTTAGAAAATGGATAGATGCACAGATACATAGCACACAAGTGTAGCAAGATCTACAATCTGCAAAACTAAAGGTAGAGTTAGAGAGTGGAGTAACCAAACACTACTTTGGGAATTGTTTCAATTTTTTATGCACTGAATACAGATTTGCGGGTCCTGTTTACTTAAAAGAACCTCAGATGCTTAAACTTACCAAACATATTACAAAAAAAACACAAAAGTGAGGGAAAACATATTTTTAAAATGTGCTGCTTCCTGCCCTTTTACCTGGTTAGGAAAGCATCAGGAATGCTAAAACAGTATTATTCTACATGCTATTTTTGCAGGATAAGTTTATATTTCAGGCCAGCAAATAAAAAAGAATATGTTAATTGAACTCTTGTAACCATCACAGAATTTCTTAACATATTATATAAGTGATTGAAATCTGTTTAACAGAGGAGGCTGGCAGCTAATAACAAAAATGTCAACAGGAATCATGGTCACATTCCAACAGTTGTTAAAACCTGTAAATTCAAAACAATCAACTTACCGAGGAACAGGACTCTTGTGGCTCTGCAGCAAATCACTATATAATCCTCGTCATCCTGATCCAAACCAAACTATGAAGAACACATCAGTCCAGCTACAAAAAGAGTTACCTTTCCATTAGTCGTTGTATACCCAGAACTGAATTTCAAACACAATTACTACTGCATATGAATTAAAGAAGCAGTACTTTAAAATTTATGCAGGCCTAAACATCAAACTGCAAGTGAAATAAAGTACAGTTTTGTACCTGCCATAAATGTAGATGTTCGAGTGTTCACACTGCTGCAGTCATTACACTTGGGTTATCCTGCCGTCAGGTGGTCCCGCAGTCGGCCAGAGTTCCAAAGTCCTAGTCCAGCGTCGGTTACTGTTGCCTCCTCCCTGACGTCAGTGCGCCAGGGGTATATAAGATGCATCTGACTCCATTTTCTTCAGTTTTTCTTGCCCCAGATGCCAGGTGCCCCCAAGTAGGTAGGCAATATATATTGCTAATAAAACATATATAAAAAATAAAAACAATACCTTCAGTTACAAGCAAATACACCACAAAGGTTGTATAGGATAGAAAGGTATAGATAAGTCCAGCTAGGACAGAGGGGATGGAGGGAGGGTAACCTGGACTGCAGCAGTGTGAACACTCGAACATCTACATTTATGGTAGGTACAAAACTGTACTATGTTCATCGTGTTACACTGCTGCAGTCATTACACCTGGGTAGAATCCCAAAGCTATGGTTGGGTGGCTAGTCTATAAAGAGTTAGGATTGGCTATGAGGCCCTGCAGAACTGCAGTGGCAAATCCTGCTCTGGATTTAGAGTAAAGAGGCACGTGGTAATGCTTGGTAAAGGTGTGCACTGAACTCCAAGTTGCAGCCTCCAAAATTTCTTTGGTTGGTACTCCTCTGAGAAAGGCTGTTGAAGTGGCTGTTGCTCTGGTAGAATGTGGCCTATTGTTATTAGGGACTGATTTTCCATGCTGGGTGTAGCAGTAACGAATACAGTGGCCTATCCATTTGGTAATAGAGATAGCCTTGCCCTGTGATCCTGCAGCATATGCTACAAACAGATGCTCAGTTTTCCTGAAAGCTTTTGTTTTGTCCAAGTAGAAGTGTAGCTGCCTGTGTATGTCCAAAGAGTGCAGAAGTTTCTCCCCTTTATTCTGGGGGTTTGGATAAAAAGTTGGCAAATGGATGGTTTGGTTAAGAGCCACACTAGATACCACCTTTGGCATAAAGGTAGGGTTTGTCCTTAAAGAAACCCTGTCCTGATGAAATATTATAAAAGGTTCCACTGCCATTAATGCCTGTAGCTCTGAGACTCTTCGTGCTGAAGTTACTGCCAGCAGCAGAGCTGTTTTCCATGATAAAAATTTTAGATTGGCTGTATTGGCTGGCTCAAAAGGTGGCAAGGTCAGTTTTTCCAAAATAAAATTGAGGTCCCAAGTTGGTGATGGTGCTCTCCGGAGCGGTCTTATGTTTTCAGCCCCTCTGAGGTACTCCTTTAGCAAGGGATGAGAGAATAAAGGAGGATCCATGTTGTAAAGAGCTGAAATGGCAGAGGCGTGGATCTTAATTGATGAGAAGGATAGGCCTTTGTCCAGCATCTCAGTTAAGTACTGTAAAATCTGAGGAATGTTTGGGACAAGAGGGTCAAGGCTTTGAACCTGGTTCCAGGCACAGAATCTCTTCCATTTTTCTGAGTAAGATTTCCTGGTGCTAGGCCTACTGGCCACCAAAATGACATCCATAACAGCTTTAGAGAGACGTGTTGCCTGTTTGACTAATGAATCTGCCATGCAGCCAGGTTTAGGGTTTTGAGCTGACCGTGCAGGATCTGATTGTTTTGTTGAGTCAGAAGGTGTGAAACTTGAGGCAAAATCCATGGTGGGCCTTGAGCCAAGTTCTTTAAGATTGGGTTTCAGTGCTGGCGTGGCCAGTCTGGAGCAATCAGGATCATCTGTGTTTTTTCTTGTCTGGCTTTTAGGAGTACCTTTGAAAGGAGAGGCAATGGTGGGAAGGCATAAACTTTTAGGCTTTTCCAGCTGAACGAAAGAGCATCCACTTTCCATGCTTGTGTGTGGTAAGTCCTTGTGCAGAATTTTTGTAGTTGGCAATTCAGTGGGGAGGCAAAAAGATCTATGTCTGGGCACCCCCATTTTTGCGTTACCATGCCGAAGACTTGTGGATTCAATTTCCATTCGTGAGGGTCCATGATATTTCTGCTTAAATCGTCTGCTAGAGTATTTTTCTTTCCTGGCAGGTATTGTGCTTGCAGATGAACTTGATAAGTTAGTGCTGTGTTCCACAAGGTCATGGCTTGCCTGCATAGGGGATAGGAATGAGTGCCCCCTTGCTTGTTTATGTACTACATTACTGTGGTGTTGTCTGTCTTTAATAATAATTGTCCTGGATGCAGAAGGTCCTTGAAAGCTGTTAGGGCATTTTGAACAACCAACATCTCTTTTTGATTGATGTGAAGATGCATTTGGTCTGTGGTCTACTTGCCCTGAATACATTTTCCTGCCATGTGTGCTCCCCAGGCGTAATCCGAAGCATCTGTTGTTAGAGTCTGCCTAGCTGTGGGTAGAGTGTAAGGCTGACCCTTGTTGAGGTGACATGCCTGTGCCCACCATCGAAACTCCTGTTGTAGGCAGAGTATTACTGTTTCTAAACTGTGAGAGTGTTGAGTCCAAACACTTTTTAGGTACCATTGTAATTTCCTCATATGCAGTCTGGCATATGGAATTAGTAGTATGCAGAATGCCATGAATCCCAGGGCCTGCAGACTTTTTCTTGCAGGGAGATGGGACTTTTTTGCCAGTAATTGAAAATATTGAGTCAGTTGCCCTTGTTTGTCTGGCGTGAGATAAGCCATCTGGGCCATTGTATTTAAGCTGGCACCCAAGAATATTATCTGCTGTGAGGGCACTAGTTTTGACTTCTTTTCGTTTACTGTGTACCCTAGAGAAATTAGCAACCTTTTTACAAATGCCAGATGCTTTAGAAGAATGTCCTTTCTCTCTGCTTGAATGAGGCAGTCATCCAGGTATGGATATATTTGAATTCCTTTTTGTCTGCAAAATGCAATTACTGGTGCCAAGCACTTTGTAAAGACCCTGGGTGCAGTAGATAAAACAAAGGGCAGTGCAGAGAATTGGTAGTGCATTGTACCAGCTTTGAATCTGAGGTATCTTCTGCAATCTTGTCTGATAGGGACATGCAGGTATGCCTCTTTGAGGTCCAAAGTAACAAGCCAAGCCTTCTTGCCCAGCATGGGAAGAAGCTGCTGTAGTGTCAACATTTTGAATTTCGGAACATCCAGGTAAGTATTTAGAGTTGAAAGGTCTAGTATGGGTCTCCAGGCTTTGTCCTTTCTGGGGTCCAGGAAGAGTCTTGAGTAAAATCCTTGTCCTTGTTCGTTCCTGCTGTGGTACTTTTTGAACAGCTCTCATGTCCATGAGGGCTAAAATTAGTTTTGAGCCTCTTCCCATTGATTTTGTGGCAGGTTTGGCATTCCTTTTAACCTTGATAAAGTGTGAAAGCGGAACCTGTAACCTTGAGACACAATATTCAGAACCCATTTGTCTTGGGTGATTGTTTGCCAATTTTGAGAAAAAAGTGCTAGTTTCCCCCCAAGGGGGCTGCCAAAAGGGAAGTGCTTGGCATATGAAGGGGGAAGTCATTGGGACTGTTTCCTGTAAGGTTGAGACTTGTCCTCACCTCCTTTTGAGGTACCCCACTGTCGTTGTCTGTAAGAGCCTTGGGGTTGAGATCTGCTTCTTCTGTGTCTGTATCTGCCTCTCTGTGGCCTGTCTGACACTGGAAAGGACCAATTCTTTGTAGGCCAATTTCTGCTAAATCGAGGTGGCTGTACCTGTAAGAAATCTTTGACTGTTTGCATAGATTTAGCTTTATCCTCCATTTTCTTTAACACCTCTTCTGCCTTAAAACCAAACAAGGTATCATGCTGTAAAGGAGCATCCAATAATTTTGCCTTAACATGGTCAGGTAAACTCTGTTCTTTTAACCAAGCATGTCTTTGAATCACAGAACCTGTAACTGCGGCTCTACAAGAGGCCTCTAAAAAATCAAAACCACATTGCAGAGTATGTTTTCCCACCTGTTCAACTGCATGCAATAAATCCTGCATTTCTTTATAGTCAGGAGCTTCTGAGCTTGTAAGCATTTTCTGTTTTAACTGAGCCATTAAATATTGTTGGTACTTAAGCATGTGAAACTGGCAATTTAAAGCCCTTACTGCTAAAGTTGCAGAAGTGTAAACTTTCTTCCCCCATCTATCCAATGCTCTAGAATCTCTGTCAGAGGGGACTGGATTTTTTGCAATGGAAGCCTTAACCCCTTTGGGACCCTGGGAAATGGTTTCTGGGTCAGCAGAAGGGTTTTTATAAAGAAACCTGTGAGAGTCAGGGACTCTATAATACCTATCTGGCTTGGCTGGTGCAGGGGGCAAAGAATCAGGAGATAAGCTGGATTCAGAGAACACATCATTCACAATATTTAACACAGGCGGAATAGCAAGGGGCCTGTGCTGAGGCAATAAAAGGAAGTCCCTGAGCCTTTTCTTGGAATCTGAATAATCCTGACTTTCCCAATGGAAATGTTCCCTCATGGTATGTAAAGTTTCCCCAAAAGAGTAATCTTCAGGAGGAGAAGCTGAAAGGATATATTCTTCAGCATCAGAGTCCTCATAGGGGGGTAGAGAGTATCCCTGGTCTGAAGAGGAATCAGAGGAAATGGAAACCTGATCAGAGGAGTCATAGTCTGTATCCTGCCTAGGCCTTTTCTCAGGAGGGGAATGGGAACCCCTGATTAGAGTAATGAGGTCTTCGGCCATTTTAAGCATCTGTTTTTTAGGCATGGAGGACTGTCCTGGAGAATGCTGTACTTGCTTATTTGTCTTTAATGGTGTTTTTGTCTTGGCTGTTGTTTTAATGGTAAGTTGTGAAGGTCTGAAAACACCCTCAGAAGCCGATGCCTGCTCAGCATCTCCGGACCCATCTGAGGGATTAGTTTCCGTAGGCCCAATACCTTGAGTTTCCAGAGGCCTAGTTGTCTCCACGTGGGAGTCGGAGGCGGCCTGTGGCTCTGAGGTAGTGGGTGTCAGGGGCTGCGAAAGCACCTCACTGAGAACCGGCGACTGACCTAGAAGAGGCTTTGTCGTCTGTTTTGGACCTCGGATGCCTGTCTTTATCCTTATCTTTGCGGTTTTTTATGAATTGCGGTCGCCGGTTGTTCCGATGGAATTGTATAATTGAACCTTCGGCCAAAGTAGTGCAAAGCAAAATCAAAACGTCGTTTTATAGTGCGTTTGTTAAATCTAGCACAAAACCGTCAACTAGTGACGTTGTGATCAGGGCCTAGGCCTGGAATACAGTAAGAATGGAAGTCCTTATGAGGTATTTGCTTCTCACAAGAAATACAATTATTAATTTTTTCTGACATCGGTCTGAGGCAAGAAAAAAGTTTCCCCAACGGGGTACTTAGCTTTATTGAAGACTTCGGATTTGAAATTCGACTTCGAAAATCTCAGGAGTCGTCCGACCGGCACTTGCAAACTGCTTTTGCTTCGGGCACCGCGTGGCAAGAAAGACTGGAGAAAATGGCGTCGGATGCATCTTATATACCCCTGGCACACTGACGTCAGGGAGGAGGCGACAGCAACCGACGCCGGACTAGGACTTTGGAACTCTGGCCGACTGCGGGACCGCCTGATGGCAGGATAACCCAAGTGTAATGACTGCAGCAGTGTAACACGATGAACATCTACATTTTTACCTCTGAAATCAGATTCAAAACAAGACCAGGGTGCAAGGTGAATCAAACAACAGTAAGTCCAGAAGCAGGTGTCTACAGGAGCTCAGTAACAAAGAATGTGACTAAAATCTCAAGTGGAAACTGGATTTGCTCATGTATAACTGCTGAATCCACTCATGGCAGAGGGAAGCACCATAATTTGATGCAATACATCCTCGCTTGCATCAGGAGTCTTCACAGGTACTACCAAATTAACAGTTACTGGCAGGGCTCAGCATGGCATCAGACAAACAGCAACAGTCCCTACAAAAGACAACTCCTGCTCAGAGAGGCAGGACACACCTACCATACCTTATACATTAACCTCTGTAGTAAACAACAACAGTAATAATACTGTGTTGATTACTTGACCACCTTGTTCTTCCTTCATACAAAGGAATCAAACACATTAAATACCATTTACAGTCATCACAATGGCAGCTCCTCTGCTGAGACTTAAAAATAGCCTTCCTGTTTTTGCTAGTGCTTAAGGAAATGATCCCTGCTTGTTCTTGCAGTATAGTGGTCTCTCGGTGATGGACTGGTGCTTATAGTACAGGCACAGCTATCTACCCAGACTGGACATCTTAGGCCAGCTGGCATGTTAAAATACAGCCACCCCCATCTGCATTTTACAGAGAAGAGACAGCAATTGATCTGCTCTTTTTAAGCTGGCTGATAAGACAATATGACAACAAGAGAATGCTTGTATATGCATTGTGGCATCCAAAAAAGCAGCACGCTGAAATAATTTGTGACACCACATACTATAGAAAGGTGTACAAAAGTCAACCCCCTCAGCATATCACACATCCATGACAAAAGGAAGCCCTAAGACTTCAGAGTCAATGTCTCAGTTCATAGGGGAACTACAGACTATCAGAACAGCACTTTTTATTAATTGTACTTGTTTGTTTTGCTAACCATCACTACACTAGTACATTCAACTACGGAGTGGAAAAAAGGTCTCAAACAGAATAAAAGTTACAATGTGTGTCAGTGGCAAATTTCAACGTTTTCAGTTGTTCAACAGGTCTGCAATTAACAAATATATCAGAAGTGAGTGACATGACAGCATGTGGTCATACAGTAAGTTTTTACTATATACAGTATACATTGAAAAAAAATATGCCAAAGTCAGTTAAACAAATTTCAAATTTTAAGGCAAAAATTCCATTAAAAAACAAACAGGTACAGCAAGAAACATACAGTGAAAAAATATAAAGGAAGTACAGTTGTGTACACTTACCATAAATGTAGATGGTAGAGTGTATTTACTGTTGCAGTCATCACATTTGGGTTATCTGCCTGCAGGTCAGCCCTCAGTCGACCTGAATACCAGAGTCTTGGGATTTCTCCGTCGGATGCTGTCGCTTCTTCTATGATGTCAGGTTGTCAGGGTTATAAAACATGCAGCTGATGCCATTACATCAGTTTTTCTTGCCCCATTGGAAGCAATTGTATGGTGTGGAACACCCCTCAGCAAAAAGCAAATACACATAGTATAAGATATGCCAAACTAAAAAGGACAGGTGAAAGCAAAGACAATCAGGGGGCTGGAGGGAGGGCAACCAAGACTGCAACAGTGAATACACTCAAACATCTACATTTATGGTAAGTATACACAACTGTACTATGTTCATGTTTCACTGTTGCAGTCATCACATTTGGGTTGATTCACAAAGCTAAGAAAGGGTGGATGTAGATTAAGAAGCATTAGGAGTGGCAATCAGGCCCTGTAGGACTGCTGTAGCAAATCCAGCTCTGGATTTAGAAACAATAGGCAAGCGATAATGCTTGGTGAAAGTATGTACAGAGCTCCAGGTTGCAGCTTCCAGGATGTCCCTGGTAGGTACTCCCCTGAGAAATGCAGTAGAGGTAGATGTAGCCCTAGTGGAATGTGTTCTTATCCCCTGTGAGGTAGGTTTTCCATGGTGCTTCTAGCAGAAATGGATGCAGTGTGCTATCCATTTAGATATGGTTTGCTTTGAAATGGCCTTCCCCTCTGCCCCTGCAGCAAAGCTGACTAGCAGCTGGTCAGATTTTCTGAGAGGCTTAGTCGTGTCCAAATAGAATCTAAGCCGTATGTGCACGTCTAAAGAATGTAGTATCCTTTCCCCTTTAATTTGAGGATTAGGGAAAAAAAAGTAGGCAAATGAATGGACTGGTTTAAAGCCACACTAGACACAACCTTGGGCATAAAAGATGGGTTAGTCCTGAGGGAAACCCTGTCCACATGGAAGATAATGAAGGGTTCCACTGCCATAAGGCCCTGCAGTTCAGACACTCTTCTTGCTGAAGTGATGGCTACAAGTAAAGCTGTTTTCCATGAGAGGAATTTCAACTCTGCTGTAGCAGCCGGTTCAAAAGGGGGGGGGGGTGTAAGTTTTTCCAATACAAAGTTAAGGTCCCAGGCTGGAGTGGGAGCTCTCCTGGGGGGGGGTCTTAAGATTTTGGCCCCTCTAAGGAACTGTTTTATCAGAGGATGAGAGAAGAGGGGTGGCTAAGTATTATAATGAGCTAATATGGCACAGGCATGAATCTTAATTTAAGAGAAGGATAGGCCCTTGTGGAGCATTTCTGTTAAGTAATCTAGCATATGAGGTAAGCTGGGCACAGTTGTGCCCATCTCTTGAGACTGGCTCCAGGAACAGTAACCTTTCCACTTTTCTGAACAGGATTTTCTAGTACTAGGCCTCCTTGCCTCAAGAATGACATCCAGCACCTGCCTACGGAGGGTTGCTAGAGGTGAGGTCAGGGGATTAGCCAGACTGCAAGGTTCAGGGTCTGAAGCTGAGGGTGCAGAATTTGACCCCCCTGCTGGGACTGCAGGGAAGGGGTCTGAGGCAGGTGCCATGGTTGTAGCACTGTCAGACTGAGCAAAAAAGGATACCAGTGCTGGCGTGGCCAGTCTGGTGTAATCAGGATTGTCCTTGGCTTATCCCGTTTGATCTTTAGTAAAACCTTCGAAAGGAGAGGCAGTGGGAGGGAGGCTTTCCCAGGAAAAGTACTGGGCATCCACCTTCCAAACTTGGCTGTGGGGAGTCCTGGTGCAGTATTTGTTCAATTGATAGTTCTGAGGGGAAGCAAACAGGTCCACCTCTGGTGTCCCCCATCTCTTCCCCAAAAGCTTGAAAATTTTGGGTCTCAGTTTCCATTCGTGTGGGTCCATGAGATTTCTGCTTAAGTCATCTGCCAGTGAATTTAGTTTGCCTGGCAGGAATTGAGCTTGTAGGTGTACTTGGTTGCTCAAGGCTGTGTTCCACAGAGCCATAACTAGTCTGCAGAGTGGGTAGGAATGATGTTCCCCCCTGCATGTTTATGTACCACATAACTGTGGTGTTGTCTGCCTTTACCAATAGTTGTCCTGGAAGAATAAGGCCTTTGAAGGCTGTCAGAGCATTCTGTACAGCTAACATTTCTTGATTGATTGATATGTAGGTGCATCTGCTTTAGGTTCCATTTGCCCTGAATGCACTGCCCTGCCATGTGAGCCCCTCATGCATAGTCTGATGCATCTGTTGTTAGGATTTGGGCAGCAGGGGGCAGAGTGAAAGGAAGTCCCTTGTTGTGGTTGCAGGCCTCTGCCCACCAAAGGAACTCTGCCGTTAGAAACGGAATGACAGGAATTATTGTTTCCAGGTCCTGAGAACGTTGACACCACAGAACTTTTAGATACCATTGAAGTTTCCTCATATACAGTCTTGCATATGGAATTAACAGAATGGAAGAGGTCAGTAACCCCAGAGCTTGCAGTATTTTCCTTGCAGATAGCTGGGTTTTTGTGCCAGTAGGTTGAAGTAAGTTGTCAAATAAAGTTGTTTCTCTGGAGTGAGGAATGCCATCTGGGAAGTTATGTTCAAGCTTGCTCCCAGGAGTACAATCTGTTGGCAGGGTACTAGGTGTAATTTCTTTTTGTTGATGGTGTACCCCAGTGAAGTTAGAAGTCTCTTTAAAAATGCCAGGTTCTGTAGTAGCAAGTCCTGACTTTCCGCCTGAATCAGGCAATTGTCCAAGTATGGGTAAATCTGAATACTTCTCTGCCTGCAAAAAGCAAAGGCTGGAGCTAGGCACTTTGTGAATACCCTGGGTGCAGTAGATAAGCCAAAAGAAAGTGCAGAGAACTGATAGTGCACTGAGCCTGCCCTGAAGTGAAGGTATTTCTTGCAAGATTCCCTTATGGGGATATGCAGGTAAAGTCTAGGGTTGCCAGCCAGGCATCCTTGGCTAGCATGGGAAGCAGCTGTTGGAGAGTTAGCATTTTGAATTTTGGAACCACCAGAAAGGTGTTGAGAACAGATAAATCCAGGATAGGACACCAGGAGTTTTCTTTTCTGGGAACCAGGAACAGTCTTGAATAAAAGCCTTGTCCCCTTTGTTCTGCTGGGACAGGTTGAATAGCCTTGATGCTGGGGAAAGAAAGTACTTGCTTTTTGTGCCTCCATCCACTGGTTTGGGGGGAGGTCTGGCCATCCACTTAGGGTTGGGAGTGAGTGGAAGTGGAATCTGTATCCTAGGGAAACTATGTTTAAAACCCATTTGTCTTGGGTAATGTATTCCCAGTTTTTTTGCATGCAGGGCGAGTTTTCCTCCTAAAGGTGCAAGTACTTGAGCAAGGCTTGGGGGAGTTAAGAATAAGTCATTGTGCAAGTTTACCATAGAGGGGTTGGCTTACTGCTCCCTATTTTGGACGTGGGAACACCTCACTGCTTAGATCTGTGCATAACCTGAAAGTGAAGTCTCGGGGGTCTGCTGCCCCTGGGTTTGGAGTGAGGAAGGCCTGGAGGGGACTGGAAAAGACCAGTTCTTTGAAGGCCAATGCCTACTGAATCTAGGTGGCTGTACTTGTAAGAAATCTTTAACAGTTTGCATAGATTTAGCTTTCTCCTCCATCCTTTTGAGAACTTCTTCTGCTTTATTGCCAAATAGGCGCTCTTGGTTTAAGGGTGCATCCAGTAATTTTGCTTTGACATGATCTGGCAAGTTTTGTTCCTTAAGCCAAGCATGCCTTCTAAGAACAGACCCAGTGACAGCAGCCCTACAAGATGCTTCTAAAGCATCAAAACCACACTGCAAAGTATGTTTACCAACTTGGTCAGCAGAATGCATTAACTCTTGTAAATCTTTGTGTTCTGCACAGTCAGGAATCAACATAATTTTCTGTTTAATTAGCCCCATAATATGCTGCTGATACTTTAACATATGAAACTGACAATTTAAAGCCCTAATGGCCAGAGTAGCAGAGGTGTATACCTTCTTACCCCATCTGTCTAAAGCCGTAGAATCCCTGTCAGAAGGGGTAGGATTCTTGCCAGTAGTAGCCTTAAGGCCTTTTGGTCCTTGAGAAATGGTCTCTGGATCCGCAGTAGGATTCTTAAAAAGGAATTTGTGAGAGTCAGGTACTCTACAGTACCTAAACTACGCCAAGAAATAAAAATTTAATGCAAAGCTTTCGGGCTAACCACCCTTCACCAGTACATATGTACTGATGAAGGGTGGTTAGCCCGAAAGCTTTGCATTAAATTTTTATTTTTTGGCGTAGTTTACTATTTAGGAATTTACTCTACACAGCACTGTTTACTGGTTCTTGAAACTCTATAGTACCTGTCAGGTTTCCTGGGAGCTGGAGGCAAAGTATCTGGGGTAAGGCTGGATTCCAAGAAAACATCATCTACAATCTCCAGAACAGGAGGGATAGCTACAGGCCTGTGCTGAGGCAGGTTTAAAAATTCCCTGAGTCGCTTTTTGGACTAAGTAGTCCTGGCTTTCCCAGCGGAAATGCTCCCTAAGGGTATGCAGGGTTTCACCAAAAGAAAAATCTTCTGGAGGGGAAGCAGAGGGAATGGAATCCTCTGCATCAGAATCCTCATAGGTAGAAAAGGGTATGTCCTGGTAGTCATAAGGAACAGAGATATCAAATTCCTGATCAGAAGAATCAGGAAGAAAAACAGTTCTAGGTCTCTTTGAGGGGGAAGGCTGGATTCCCCTAATTAAGGTAATAAGGTCTTCAGCCATTCTATTCATTTGTTTTTGAGGCTTGTGGGCCTGAGAAATGCACTTTGGTCGTCGGTTTCCTAGGTGCAGTGCAAACTTTAGGTCTGAGAAATTCTGTATTTTTGGCTTGAAGTGAAGTCGTTGGTTTAATATGAAAATCGGTAGGCCTGAATACACCCTCAGAAGCCGGTGTCTGCACAGCGGCTTGGACACATCCAAGGTAGAGACATACGCAGGTTCCATAGTCGAAGAAGCATCTCGCTGCATACCGGAATCCGAATGGGTCTCAGTAGAGGCCAGCGAATCTGCAGAAGCGGGTATCAGGGGCTGCGAAAGTGCCTCACTGAGTACCGGTGGACTGGTGACTAGCTTAACAGTAGCGTTTTCGGCAGTTTTGGATCTATGTGGTCTGTCTCTGTCTTTATCCTTACTTTTTTTTGGAAGATCGGTAGTCGGATTGCTTACTGACACTATTTCGGAGTACAGAGAATGACAGCGAAAGTATTTAGCTACAAAACCTGCCCGACGATGGAGAGTTCGGGCATTGAACAAGGCACAAAATCGACAGCGAGGGACGTCGTGGTCTGGGCTTAAACAGGTGACGCAGTAAGAATGAAAATCTCTATGAGGTATTTGCTTTCTACAGGCAAGACAATTATTAATTTTTTCTGACATCGGTTAGAGCAAGAAAAAAGGATCCCCAATGGGGTACTTATCTTTTAGAAGACTTCAGGTCTGAAACTCGAAAACGAAATTTGAGGCTTTGGCTAACTGGCACTTGCGAATTGCTTCTGCTTCGGGCACCGCAGGCAAAAAAGACTGGTGTAATGGCACCGGTTGCATGTTTTATACCCCTGACGACCTGACGTCATGGAAGAAGCGACACAGAAATCCCAAGACTCTGGTATTCAGGCTGGCTGAGGGCTACCTGCAGGCAGATAACCCAAATATGATGACTGCAACAGTGAAACACGAACATCGCGTGGCAGTAAACTGTAAACTGTGGAAAACAATGTGTATCTGCAGAGGCAAACTCACACTAACAAAATAAACCTCGGAGGAATTCAATACATCCCTACATTTGCCAATCCTTCGAGTAGGGGGTATCCTTCAAGAAAAACATGGTGACAAGATGGTTAAAGTGACATTAATTCAAGTATTTCTGCTAGAAATTAAAGTCCAAGTATTCCAATGTTCCTGAAGTGAATTTCATTATGGATGGATCCGTGGCCACATCACACATGCAGTTATCTTAGGATTGTCCTGGCTTGCATCTTAAACTCATTGAATGAATGCATGTACATTATGTAACAATGTAAGTATTCAAATGGCATGTTTCCAGTTTAAAAAATCTATTAAAGTAGTTTGACCTGTCCAGTTCTGTGTTTCTTTTAATGGAGTAGAAAACAAAACAGTCTATACTAGCATTTCTAACAGCACACCTTGAGGGAGATATCTATGCATATGCAGTACAGATACTTATAAAGTATCATTTTTACCTCACACAATTTGAGCAGATGCCCTGCAAAATATGCAGTTATGAAGTGTCACACAGCTAAGATTTCAATTTACTGCAACGTGTAGCATCAGGAATTCTGAAACATCCAGTATGCCACAACAACAACAACAAAACTTAATTCCAAACAATAATCACAGAATATGGTTCAAACACATTCCTTGAAACAGTAATTTAAATAAGAATACAAAAAGGATTGGGGAGGTGCTTTAAAAATACTATATAATTTAGATAAAGTTGGTTGGCAGAACAAAACAATAACACAAACACCTTGATAAAAGATAATAATCCTTTAAGAAAGGCATGAATAAATTTAGTTTATTGCTGACCATTGGGAAAATATGAGAAGATCTTTTCTGTCAACATACAACAAACTATTCTGAATGTTGCACAGACATTCCTTTCAAATATCTAAATACTACACAGCATTACTTCACTTATGTAAAACCTCCTAATATATGACTTCTGTCTATTTCAACATCTGAAATTAGTTCTTGGTTGTTCCTAAATATGAAAAAGTGTCCTAGTCAGCACAGCCTGTTAGCAAAATCCAAAGTGAAGTGTAAATTACAAATATGCATACACAAACACAGAGAAGCCCTCTGCTTAGCTGCTGTTATAATCACAGGAGTGAAAGGAAAATGTTAGCTATCATTTGGTACTCAAACACAACACCTCCAGCAGACCACTCTGGCATCAGTAGTTAAGTGGTCAGTTCTGTAAAGACATCACAGCCTGCTGCATGACACATAACCACTGCTTCTAATAGAAAAGCTTGGGTTGTCATCATAAGAGTGTACGTTCTGCAGTGCTTTCACTATTAGCATTCAGTAACATGAATAAACTTTGCTGGTTTATTATGTCCATGTCAATGGGAGTTTTACAGATTCCCTTCAGAAGCTTGAGTGTTTGGAAACTCGAAATTCATATTGTTGAGAACATATGATAACGTTTCTGAAAACTCAAAGCTTTTGAATGGAGATTGCAAAACAGTGAGAATTGGAGAATTTACCCTTTTCCCCAATGTATTTCAATCTTGGAACTGGTGTATATAATAAGCTTGGGGGCACAGCCCCCCACACAAGGATACACAGGGACTTGACTCCCCTGCAAAAATGTAAAACAAAATGTAGACTTTTGGTTGTTTTTTGAAGTTCAGACTTTTGGAAACTCGATCATATCTTGACAGTATGTAACTGAAAACTCGAGTTCTGACAGGTCCAGTTTTACAGATTTTAATCCAAAATTATGCAAAACTGTTTTGATTGCAGTTACATGCAGGTTAAAAAATGGAGCTACATTTGAAAACATTTGCAAGGCTCACTGCAGTAGTTTCTTCATCATCAAAAAGTGCCACTGGGAGAACATGAAGTCTAACGGCATTTCTTTTTTACTGCAGACAAGATAGTAGTCTCCTTGCCCTACCCCCACACTCCAGGTATGATCAGGATCACTCCCATCTATGTCAAGCAAAGTTCCTCATTAGCACTCTTGAAGAAAAATCTTGATGAGTGAATGGGAAATAGGAAATACACCCCAGGGATCACTTATGTGTCTCTGCTCGACAGTGACACAGGAAAATAACTTTCTTGGGTGGCGTAAGCCAGCGAACCTTGTTGGTTAGGCTTACGTACGCCCTCGGGCCGATAGCCTAGTACCTACCTATGTATTCAAAGTAGGAGGAGGACATCCAACTTGCTACAACCCACTGAAGAAAAATATGTGATGAATGAGACAGCATACATTCTGGTAATTCATTACATCTGTCCACCAACCTGTGAAGCTTTGCTGGTGTCCAGAATGAATTAAATTATTTTAATATGGAAGTCATTAGTGCTCCTTCCTATCCAGCCGAATCACACCATAAACAGACTTTAATGCCCTAAGTCCTCATATCATGACCCTAGTATCTCTTCATTTCTAGAAACAAGGGGTCACATTCTGTAACCCTTTATTCATACGACTTTCCATCTACATGTTAAAACATCCTGATCACTTTTCTCTATTCCCTTTCAAGCAATCTGACCACTTTTATCATGGAAAGCCTCCACAATAATACTTAATAATCTAAATGTGGCTCCACAAAAGTCTAACAGAGGTGGGATTGGGAGATAAAGTTTTATTTTCCTTTGTTCAGGGCTCCAAGATATCATCACTGCATTTCTTATTATCAATCCAAATCTCCAACTTTTCTTTATATTGATTCACGGTCAAATCTTTTGAATTTCAATTGGTACTTTGTTCCATAATCGAGAAAAAAGTTGATTAAGGTAATTAATTTCCTTGTCCTATTTAGAATAATCCCAAAATGTGCTGCTATAATTATATGTTATGTCATGAGCACACACACTCAGTTTCCACACTCCATGCATATGTTCATCCTTAAAGGCCCTAAATGTTAAACATATTTTCCCACTCACAAATCTATAATTAAATACTAAACAGGCCAAGCTCCATTAACATTTATGTATACTACCACAATGCCAAAAAGTGCTAGCATTTTCTTAGAGAAATTCATCTGGACCACTTTCAACATAATGATCTTTGTTTTGGTGTAGGCAGAGAATCCACAGTCTTAAGCAAGTCACTAAGCATGACTGAATAATCGGGTCTATATTATTTCTGCGAAATACATCTCCATCGACTCCCTATTCATCAACACGACTACGTCAAATGCTGCATTCAGCGAACGATCACTACATCAAAGTTTTTCCCTGGGAAAGCAACTAGGTGGCTAGCATCGTGAATTGGCCTTTTCCCCAATGTAGTGCGATCTCAGAGTTGGTGTGTGTGTGTGTGTGTGTGTGTGTGTGTGTGTGTGTGTGTGTGTGTGTGTGTGTGTGTGTGTGTGTGTATATATATATATATATATATATATATATATATATATATATATATATATATATATACTTGACTTACAAAGCCGTGTCTGATCCAGCCCTGTTAGAAATGTTACACCTGAAGAAATCCCAATCCCTTCACACCACACGCTCCAGGGACCTCAACCTCATTACCACAATCAACAGAACATGCTGGAGGAACAGGTTCATAACCCAGAGACTGCCCATGGTCTTGAACAGATTTCCCATACATGTCAAACAGAGCACCTCACTGGCCCTTTTCAAGAGAAATCACGATGAGTGGATGTGAAATAGAAAGTTCACCCCGGGGATCACTGCAGTGTCTCTACTTGATAGAGGCACCGGGAACTAACGGCAGCATGATGCCAGGGCACTTCTATGGGCTAGGCTTGTAAAGGCTCCAGGGTTGTTGGCCCAGTACACACCTATGAACCTATATGTAAGTAGAGGGGGTGTTGTGAGTGTAAAATTGTGTAGTTCACATTTCAATTGCTCTAGTGGCCAAGTAGTTTCTTTCCCTTGGAAAGAAGTTTGATGATTGTAACATTCGCTGAATGGGTCTTCGATGGGTAATGATCGATGAATAGGGATTCGATGGAGACGTCTTTCATGGAAATAATATAGACCCGAATAATCTTGTTGGTAAATTCAACACTGTTAAAGCTTTTGTTTTAATTTCCATAAACAGGTCTGATATTCATCAGTATTGCCAGGCCTTTCAATCTAGATACCTCCTCAAGCAACTAATTGTCTAATTCAAGAAACTCTGACATTGTTATGCATTCCAACACCATAACTTATACTTGCAGACATTGAAATGTTAGTCCTAGGTTCGTACCCCATATACTAATGTTAAGGAAATCATTTATTTCAGGCAAATATGCTTCAGTTGCAACGAATCCACTTAACTTACATCTGTTGGCATATTTTGACAACAAACAATTGGGATTAAGTGGGAGTACACAAAAAATAAAATAAAATAAGAGTAAAACAGTACTAGGACCAGTACAGAATCTTACACTGGTCCTTCTACAAATGGGGTGCATTCAGATATTTCTCCCAGTAACAAACCATAGACTACTCCCTCACTGCCTTAAAATCATCCACTTTGTAATGTATGAATGGAGTCTACAAGATATATTGCCTAGCAAAGATTCCCTGATGTGGCAGACTATAAAAAACCTATGAACCTATATAGATAGAGCTTTACAACAGACATACACTTACCCACTACCATGGTGACAACTTCACAAAATCAGTTAAATTTTTAAAGGTAGACCTACCCTTTAAAACTTATGGTAATTAATGTCCCATCAGATGAATATAATTATCTTTCTTTGTAAGGTTAGTCATACAATGCTCAAAGCATTTGGCCAAGATTGTAGTAAGGCTAATCAGTTGGTAGTTTCTGACTACAGTGTGACTACCACTTTATGAAATGGCTTCCAGTCATCTGGGATGTCACCTTTCTGTAAGAATGTATTATACACTGCAACAAAAATTTCAAATACATCCTTGATCTTGTTTATAACACAGCTTGACATATTGTCTGGGCCCATGCTATACGACTATTTAATCTTAGCTGCATTATACCTTACCATATCATCATTTATGATAGGATACACACAACTAGAACTGTCTACTTCATTGCATACCACAGTTGTACCCAAGTCCATAACAAGAAATGTACAATAATCATTAGATATCCTTGTCATATCCATTGACATAAAAAGTGTGTTACTGTATAAAAATGGCCCTGTTTGACTTTTGTTCATCTGAAGACTCACATACTTAAAGAAAACTTTTTATTTTCCAGTCTACAAGCTAGGCTTTATTCATATTTAGACAGCTACATAATCCCTTTAATCTTTTTAGATACTCCATTTAACCTTTTCTTGATAGGTCTTGTATGCCAAGCTTCAGAGATAACAGATCTACTACTATTTTAAGTAATAAGAAACTTAGACCCTTCTTTTAATTACAAAGCATCATTGCTTGTGTTTAACCAGTATTTGTTGTAGATTACATAGCATGACTAGATCCTGTTGTTGTGCATTGCTTAGATATATTTATTGTCCATCCTAAAACAAACTCTAATACAGATTTTAATATTTGCAAGCAATCAAAAGTTACCTTACTAACCCTAGATTACTACTCCACTGAAACTACCACCTGTCATCTGGTATGCCTGAGGTACTACATATTCATACTGAGACCACATGGTTCATAATTTTTAATAACCTCCCCAAGTACTTCTACTTCACTGCTAAAATAGCTGCACAGATGACTCACCCACATGACTAGAACAGTTGACATGGTGAATTAACACCTCTCAGACCATATCTACACCCTCCTCATCACACTTATAAAACCCAATAAACAAACTACCACTTCAACTTTAATGCTATCAACAAAGAAATGTATTCAATATGACTTGCAAGGGCAGACAGAAAAAATACATTGAACAAAGCTAGACCTGCAAGCAATGTCTGATTATGTGACTTGCTTAGTCATACAGCTGACAAATGAAGTTGTGTGAATTAAACCCAGTACCACTGCAGAGTCTGAGTATAGCAGCATAAAGTCTTAAACCTCTGTACTATATCAGCTCCCTTGAACAGCATCTATCACTTCCTTTTTCACTACTGCCCTCTGCGTTTTGCCATCAAAACACTTCTCAACCCAATCACAGGATTTTGTATATGTTCCCATATCATTATTTCCACAAAAAGTCTGGAGGGGAAGGGGAGACTGAGTCAAAGGCATTGCCAAAGTCAAGACACAAAGCATCTATAGAGTAGTACAGTTGTGTACATACCATAAATGTAGATGCTCGAGTGTATTCACTGTTACACTCATTACTCTTGGGTTATCCTGCTGGCAGGCTACCCACAGTCGGCCTGAATTCCAAAGTCTTGGTCCGGTGTCGGTTGCTGTCGCCTCTTCCCTGACGTCAGTGCGCCAGGGGTATAAAAGATGCAGCTGACACCATTTTCTTCAGTTTTTCTTGCCCCAGATGTCAGGTGCCCCCAATAGGGTAGGCTAAATAGATTATGCCAATCAACATGCATGCACTAAAGTAAACATTTCCTTCATCTACAAGCAAATACACCACATAGGTTGTATAGAATAGAGAAGTACAGATAAGACCCAGCAAATGAAAGGGGGATGGTGGGAGGGTAACCTGGACTGCAACAGTGAATACACTCCAACATCTACATTTATGGTAGGTACACAACTGTACTATGTTCATCGTGTTTCACTGTTGCAGTCATTACTCTTGGGTTGAATCCCAAAGCTGAGGATAGGTGGCTGGGCTAAATAGGATTAGGACAGGCTATGAGGCTGTGCAGAACTGCAGTGGCAAAGCCTGCTCTGGATTTAGAGTACAAACAGAGATAACACGTTATGCTAAAGACCTGTTGTACCAAACCAAGTGAATTCAAAAAACAACAAAGTACAGGTCACCGCTGAAATTGTTCTTGTTAAAACCACCTTTAATAAAAGTAAGCGCTTTCGGAATAATCCTTCATCAGACATATTTTAAAATAATAGAAGCAACCATATTTAAAATACAAGTCATCCAATCATTTGCTCATAAAAGCCCGCCTTTTTTGTAACACAGGTTTAATGGGTAAGACATCATTAAGATCTGGGGGTCTATGAGCTCTTAAATCTACTATCCACTTAGATTCAGCTAGTGCTGTTCTGTGCTGAATGTCACCCCCCCGTCATTAATTTTAATGTTAACAATGCATCTAAACTTGAAAGTGTGTGTGGGATGCTGATTAATGTGCCTATATAGAGCATTGCTGTAATATCCGGACCTTCAGCATGTTGTTAGTCATACCCACATAAAAACTTTCACACTGTTTCACTGTTCACTGTGGGTAGGATATCTAGGGTCTGTTCGGAAGATACTTGCTGTGAAGAGGAACTATCCAGGTTGAGCAGACACTTTACAGACAGGGGTTATGGGAGAGACATGGTTAGTAATGCAGTAAGTAATAATACACTACACAGAAAGACGAAGAATAGGCCATGGATGCAAGGTCCTGCTAGGGATAGACAGATAGATACAGTATCGTATAGCAATAGGAAGGATCAACCTAAACTTCTTTTCACATATGGTAGTAACATTAAAGATATATGTAAGATAGTTCAAAATAATTGGAATATACTAAGAAGTGATATTGGCCTTAAGGACGTAGTGGCAGAACGTCTTATATTTAACTACAGGAGGAATAATAACCTCAAGGACTTATTATGTAAAGAGGCACATCTGGACAGAAGACTTATACCTGATATTAGAGTAGGTACATACCCCTGTGGTAATTGCAAGGCCTGTAAATATATCAATAGTGATATAGAATATAAACATCCCAATATGACACAAACCTTTCTGTTTAAAGGGAGGGCAACTTGCAGGACAAAACATCTAGTATATATGGCCAACTGTGAACAGTGTGAAAGTTTTTATGTGGGTATGACTAACAACATGCTGAAGGTCCGGATATTACAACACATTAGTAATATCAGAACAAGTCAAGAGAGCAATGCTCTATATAGGCACATTAATCAGCATCCCACACACACTTTCAAGTTTAGATGCATTGTTAACATTAAAATTAATGACAGGGGGGGTGACATTCAGCACAGAACAGCACTAGCTGAATCTAAGTGGATAGTAGATTTAAGAGCTCATAGACCCCCACCCAGGTCTTAATGATGTCTTACCCATTAAACCTGTGTTACAAAAAAGGCGGGCTTTTATGAGCAAATGATTGGATGACTTGTATTTTAAATATGGTTGCTTCTGTTATTTTAAAATATGTCTGATGAAGGATTATTCCGAAAGCGCTTACTTTTATTAAAGGTGGTTTTAACAAGAACATTTTCAGCGGTGACCTGTACTTTGTTTTTTGAATTCACTTCTGGATTTAGAGTAGAGAGGTAAGTGGTAGTGCTTTGTAAAAGTGTGCACTGAACTCCAAGTTGCAGCCTCTAAGATGTCTTTGGTTGGTACTCCTCTGAGGAAGGCTGCTGAGGTGGCTGCTGCTCTGGTAGAATGTGGCCTAATGCCCTTAGGCACTGACTTGCCATGCTGTGAGTAGCAGAAACGAATGCAATGGCCTATCCATTTTGAAATAGTCTGTTTTGAGATGGCCTTTCCTTGTGATCCTGCAGCATATGCCATTAAAAGTTGCTCAGCCTTTCTGAAAGCTTTAGTTCTGTCCAAGTAGAAGTGTAGCTGTCTGTGTATGTCCAAAGAATGCAGAAGTCTCTCACCCTTGTTCTGTGGGTTTGGATAAAAGGTAGGCAAGTGAATGGTTTGGTTAAGGGCCACATTGGACACCACCTTAGGCATAAATGTAGGGTTCGTCCTCAGAGAAACCCTGTCTGGATGGAAAATGATAAAAGGTTCCACAGCCATGACTGCCTATAACTCCGAGACTTGTCTTGCAGAGGTTATTGCTAGGAGCAGAGCTGTTTTCCAGGATAAGAATTTTATATCAGCTGTTGAGGCTGGCTCAAAAGGAGGCAGTGTAAGTTTCTCCAATACATAATTGAGGTCCCATGCAGGTGTTAGTGCTCTCCTTGGAGGTCTTATGTTTTTGGCTCCTCTGAGGTACTGCCTTATTAAAGGATGAGTAAAGATAGGTGGTTCTGTATTGTAATGGGCTGAAATGGCAGAGGCATGAATCTTAATTGATGAAAAAGATAGGCCTTTGTCCAGCATCTCAGTTAAGTATTGTAAAATCTGAGGAATATTTGGTACTTGCGTGTCAATTCCTTGTTCCTGGTTCCAAGCACAGAATCTCTTCCATTTTTCTGCTTAAGATTTTCTGGTACTGGGCCTCCTGGCCTCCAAGATAACATCCATGACAGCTTTGGAGAGAGGAGTTTTCTGAATGGCTACATTAACCGCCATGCTGCCAGATTTAAGGTCCTGAGTTGGCTGTGCAGGATCTGATTGTTTTGTTGGGTCAATAAGTGAGAAGTTTGAGGCAATGTCCAGGCTGGACCTTGAGACAAGTTCTTTAGGATTGGGTACCAGTGCTGGTGTGACCAGTCTGGGGCAATCAGTATCATTTTTGGCTTCTCTTGTCTGACCTTTAGGAGTACCTTGGGGAGGAGATGCAGTGGAGGAAAGGCATATACTATTAGGTTTGTCCATCTGAAGGATAGGGCGTCCTTTCCATGCTTCTTGTGATAAATCCTTGTGCAGAATCTCTGTAGTTGGCAGTTGTGAGGGGAGGCAAATAAATCTATGTCTGGGCATCCCCATTTACTTGTTATCATGCTGAAGACTTGTGGATCCAGTTTCCACTCATGGGGATCCATGAGGTTTCTGCTTAGTTTGTCTGCCAGAGTATTTATTTTTCCTGGCAGGAATTGTGCTTGCAGGTGAACCTGATAAGTCAATGCTGTGTCCCACAAAGTCATGGCTTGTCTGCAGAGGGGGTAGGAATGTGTGCCTCCCTGCTTGTTTATGTACCACATATGACTGTAGTACTGTCCGTCTTTATCAGTAGTTGTCCTGGATGAAGTAGATCCTTGAAAACTGTTAAGGCATTCTGAACAGCTAGCATCTCTTTTTGATTGATATGAAGATGCATCTGGCTTGCGGACCATTTGCCCTAAATACATTTTCCTGCCATGTGGGTCCCCCAGGCATAATCTGATGCATCCATTGTTAGTGTCTGCCTGGCTGTGGGTAAGGTGAATCGCTGTCCCTTGTTGTGGTGACAGGCCTGTGCCCACCATCGAAACTCCTGTTGCAGGCAGGGAATGAGGGTAATTAATGTTTCCAGGCTGTGGCAACGTTGAGTCCAAACACTTTTTAGATACCATTGTAGTTTCCTCATATGCAGTCTGGCATATGGAATTAGCAGAATGCAGGATGCCATGAAGCCCAAAGCCTGCAGAATTTTTCTTGCAGATAACTGGGTCTTTTGTTGCCAACATTTTGAAGTAAGAAGTCAATTGCCTTTGTTTGTCTGGCGTGAGATAAGCCATCTGGGCAGTTGTATTTAAGCTTGCACCCAGGAATATTATCTCTTGAGAGGGTACTAGTTTTGATTTCTTTTCGTTTACTGTGTACCCTAGGCAAATTAGTAATCTTTTTAAAAACGCCAGATGCTTTAGTAGAATGTCCTTGTTCTCTGCTTGAATAAGGCAGTCATCCAAGTAAGGGTATATTTAAATTCCTCTTTGTCTGCAAAATGCAATTACTGGTGCCAGGCATTTTGTGAAGACCCTGGGCGGAGTAGATAAGCCAAAGGGCAGTGCAGAGAATTAATTGGTAGTGCATTGAGCCAGCTATGAATCTGAGGTATCTTCTGCAAGATTGTCTGATTGGGACATGCAGGTATGCCTCTTTTAGGTCCAAAGTTACGAGCCAAACCTTCTTGCCCAGCATGGGCAGTAGCTGCTGCAGAGTCAACATTTTGAATTTTGGAACATCCAGAAATGTGTTTAGACTAGACAGGTCCAGTACTGGTCTCCAGGCTTTGTCCTTTCTGGGCACCAAGAAAAGTCTTGAGTAAAATCCTTGTCCCTGCTCTTGTTGTGGTACTTGCTGAATGGCCCTCATGTCCATGAGGGATGAAACTTGCTTTTGTGCCTCTGCCCATTGATTGTGTGGCAGGTCTGGTATACCTTTTGCCCTTGGCAGGGTGTGAAAGTGGAACCTGTAGCCCTGAGACACTATGTTCAAGACCCATTTGTCCTGGGTAATCATGTGTCAATTTGGTGAAAAAAGTGCTAGTTTTCCCCCTAAGGGGGCTGCCAAAAGGTAAGTGCTTGGTTCTGGCAGAGGGAAGTCATTGGGACTGTTAACTGTATGGTTGTGATTTGTCTACTCCGCTTTTGGAGGTAGAAGCACCCCATTGTTTAGGCCTGTATGAGCCTTGGGGCTGGGTCTGCTTCTGGGGCATCTGTATCTGCCTCTTTGTGGTCTGTCTGACACTGGAAAGGACCAATTCTTTGCAGGCCAGTTTCTGCTAAATCTGGGTGGCTGTACCTGTAGGAAATCCTTAACTGTCTGCATGGATTTCTCTTTATCCTCAATTTACTTCAACACCTCTCCTGCCCTAACACCAAACAAAGTATCATGCTGTAATGGAGCATCCAATAATTTTGCTTTAACATGATCAGGCAGAATCTGTTCCTTTAACCAAGCAAGCCTTCTAATGACAGAACCTGTAACAGCGGCCCTGCAAGAGGCCTCCAGTGAATCAAAACCACATTGCAAAGTATGCTTTCCTACTTGTTCAGCTGCATGCAATAAATCCTGCATTTCCTTGTTATCAGAACATTCAGAATTTGTCAACATTTTCTGTTTAAGCAGTGACATTAAGTATTGCTGATACTTAAGCATACGAAACTGACAATTTAAAGCCCTTACAGCCAAGGTAGCAGAAGTGTAACCCCCCCCCCATCTGTCCAGTGCCCTAGAATCCCTATCAGAGGGGACAGGGTTTTTTGCAGTGGAAGCCTTGACCCCTTTGGGACCCTGAGATATAGTTTCTGGGCCAGCAGCAGGGTTTTTATATAGAAATTTATGAGAGTCTGGAACAGGTGGAATAGCAAGAGGTCTGTGATGAGGTAGTAAAAGGAAGTCTCTGAGCCTTTTCTTAGATTCTGAGTAATCTTGGCTCTCCCAGTGAAAATGCTCCCTCATGGTATGCAGGGTTTCCCCAAAAGAATAATCCTCAGGAGGAGAGGCTAAAGGAATAGATTCTTCAGCATCAGAATCCTCATAGGGAGAAAAAGAGTATCCCTGTTCAGAAGAAGAGTCAGAGGAAACTGAAACCTGATTGGAAGAGTCATATTCTGTCTCTTGCCTAGGCCTCTTATCAGGAGGGGGATGGGAACCCCTGATCAAAGTAATTAGGTCTTCGGCCATTTTAAGCATTTGTTTCTTAAGCATGGAAGTCTGTCCAGGAGAATGTTGTACTTGTTTCTTTGTCTTTAAAGCTGTTTTAGTCTTTTTCTATGAAGCTGAGGAAGGCTTGACATATAATTGTGTAGGTGTGAAATCACCGTCAGAAGCCAATGCCTGCTCAGCGGCTCCAGACCCATCTGAGGGAAAAGTTTCTGAGAGTCCAATACCTTGAGTATCCAGGTGCCTAGTTGGCTCCACGTGTGAGTCGGAAGCAGCCTGTGGCTCTGAGGTAGCGGGTGTCAGGGGCTGCGAAAGCGCCTCACTGAGAACCGGCTAACCGGCGACTGGCCCTAGCGGGGGCCTCATCATCGGTTTTGGACCTCGGATGCCTGTCCTTTTCCTTGTGCTTTTTATAAACTCCGGTCATCGGCTGTTTCGACGGCATTATATAATTAAACCTTCGGCCAATGTAATGAAAGGCAAAATCATACCGAAGCTTAATAGTGTGTTGGTTAAATCTAGCACAAAACTGACAGCTAGCAATGTTGTGATCAGGGCCTAGGCAAGGAATACATTAAGAATGAAAATCCTTATGAGGTATTTGCTTCCCACAAGAAATACAATTGTTAACTTTTTCTGACATCGGACTGGAACAAGAAAAAAGTTTCACCAACAGGGTACTTAGCTTTAATGAAGACTTCGGATCTGAAATTCGATTCTGAAAATCTCAGGAGTCGGCCGACCGGCACTTGCGAACTGCTTTTGCTTCGGGCACCGCGCAGCAAGAAAGACTGAAGAAAATGGTGTCGGCTGCATCTTTTATACCCCTGGAGCACTGACATCAGGGAAGAGGCAACAGCAACCGACGCCGGACCAAGACTTTGGAATTCAGGCCGACTGCGGGTAGCCTGCCAGCAGGATAACCCAAGAGTAATGACTGCAACAGTGAAACACAATGAACATCTATAGTTCTGCAGTGAGACAGTAAAACACTGAAATTTTGGATTGCAAAATCAAAGTATTTTCTTAAAATGTTCTGAGAAGAGACAATTAGGTATTAATGTGTGCCGTGTTTTGTGACTTCATGTTGCTCTTGATGAAGAAGGCATAAATAAGCAACTGGACTGGTATTCCACCGCAAGAACTGTTAATTGAAAGGGCACATTTTGTCTATGCTCCAAATATGGCCATGAGAAAGCAGCCAAGACCTTTACTAGTAAAGATGCAAACCTACCAGCTGAAAAAGTTGATCCTCACAAACTATTGAAAAGGGCAAATTATTAAAAGTTGGAGACAGTAGAGTGCTTATGGAAATGTTTATTCACTGTACACCAGGCAGAAGAGAAACAAG
The DNA here is from genome assembly GCF_019279795.1 of Protopterus annectens. Taxonomy (NCBI): domain Eukaryota; kingdom Metazoa; phylum Chordata; order Ceratodontiformes; family Protopteridae; genus Protopterus; species Protopterus annectens. The sequence continues at coordinate 1,251,761,147 of NC_056727.1, forward strand.
TGTATTCCAGTAATCAGGGAATGTTGAGGGGGAGGTGTGAGACTCAAGCTGCTATATTCAGCTGTCATCAGAATATTTGTTTCCTGAGGGATCAAAGTAATTTTTATGCAGCACAGGCTAAGGAGGAAATGCAAAAGTTTATGCAACAAAAAATGAACCATCAAGCAAATGGGGACACTGCTTCTCATTATTCTGATAATAAAGCAAATGAGAAACTTTGGGGGTGAAACCATTTTCACTATTCCAAAGGAAAATAATTGAGAGACAGAGAAAAGTACAGGAGTTGACCTAAAGAATTGAGAGTACTGTGGAACTGAACATGAATCTGGAATTGACAGATGGAGATAAACATGAAGACCAGCAACACATAAACTAGTGAATAAATGTGAGACTGCAAAGCATCACTAACATTTGTGAAACACGGTTGTAGAAGAAGCTGAAAGACTGGACATTTGTTGATTTTGTTAAACTTGTGAGGAACTGAAAAGCATTTGCCTCACTTCACGTCATTAATGTTTGGAAGGACTCTGTGGGGAGGCAGAGGAAGAAAGGAGAAAAAGGTAACTAAGTAAAACAATTTATTTTCTTAACATTATTGCTATGAAACTTTTCACAATATTTTATAGTAAAGTATTTTAATTGTTAATTCTATCTGATAAAGTTATTAAAGTAAACAGATTTCTTTTTTCTTCCTCTTCTCTTTCCTTCTTTTTTGGTATTAGGAAATATAGCCATTACAGTGCAAAAAGAGAAAAGCTAGACAAATGCATGTTCAAGTTAACAGGTTGCAATCTTGGGTTGTTGAGGTGGGGAGTGCAAAAGTACACAGATCATAATACATGTACAGTTCATATGATTTCTCTTACTTATGCATACATGAATGTTGGATTAAAACCCTTGGCTTAATCTATTTTAAGTGGAAACAAGTAAATATGAGAACACCAAACAGAACAACAAGCTTTCCTATAGTAATAAATGTTTCTCTTGTATTTCAGGTTGCAGGAGAGGACTACATTTTTCTTTCTCTTATTTTTCCATGGAGGCAAGCTGATAATATGACAGTAAAAGACAGAACAGTGGTTTCTTCAAGGCTAAAAGTTAACAATTTCTGAAAGTATGCAAGTAGTTTTCCCATCTTTTGGGAAGGATAAAGAAAAAAAAAGGAACAGACACCAATTAGTGCAAGTAGAATCACAGGCTATATCATGCATCTTAGCATGGATAACCTTAATTTCAGGTTAATTAGGGTCTGTATTAGCAGCTCTCTATTTGGCACAAATGTTCCTATTAGGAGGGTTAAACTTCATTATTTGAAAATATACATAGTTATGTGTGTTTTAGTTATGTGTGTTTGTATTATGTTAATATGTTATAGGTGTTCTTGGGTATTTTTTTATGTTTTTTTTAAATGAGCCATAGGTTCCAGTGTTGATGCTAAGAAAAAAAATGGGTAAAGCTTTAACCTGCCAAACATTAATGCGTGCTTTATCACAAAACTGGAAATAGACAAATAAATAAGCTGGCATATACAATACATGGGGATACGGATTTCTTACCATAACGGTGACACTTTCCATATTATCTTGTAATGTATATGGTGTCACAGGTACAGACAAAAATGAAAGAATACTTAACTTATATTAAGAAATGCAGAGTGCAAGTAGCAATGCTACAGAAGACACATTTGGAAAGAACTGAGCATGTGAATTTGCTAAAGACAGGATTTCTAGATGGATATTCTGCAGAATATCAGGGATAGTGGAAAAGAAGAGTACTTATATTAATTACAAGAGTAACTCTGGTAAAGACAGAAGAGGGGGAAAAGATAATGGCAGATTTGTAGCAGTAAGGGGCTACTGGAAATGGATGAGGATTATGCTGACATGTATTTACATACTACCTAAATCTGCTATTTTGGAGCTTAAAAACATTTGGGAAAAATAATCAGCTTTCAGCAGGGAATATGACTTATACGTGGGGACCAGAATTTGACTTGCAAAAATAAGAATGTATCTGGCGGCATAGAAGGGAAAATATAAAAAAAATAGGATAAATTTCTGAAGAAATGTATGAAACTATTTGGCATGAAAGATGTGAATTCAGTAGCAGGAGCTTGGAGAGAATTTACATATTATTCCCCATGGTGTAATAACAGAGCTAGAATTGACAGAAATTATAATTGACAGGAACATATCCATTTAATTGAGAAAGTACAGTTGTGTACACTTACCATAAATGTAGATGTTTGAGTGTATTCACTATTGCAGTCATCACACTTGGGTTATCTGCCTGCAGGTAGCCCCCAGTCGGCCCAAATACCAGAGTCTTGGGATTTCTGCATCGGATGCTGTACGTCTTCCATGACGTCAGGTCATCAGGGGTATAAAACAGGCAGCCGACGCCATTACATCAGTTTTTCTTGCCCCAAATGTCAGGAGCCCCCCAAATAGGAAGCTAGTATATGGTATGGAACACCACCAGTAAAAAGTAAATACCACTGCCATTAAAAATGGCCATAGAGTGGATAGGTAGAAGGATAGAGAAAACCAGGGGCTGGAGGGAGGGAAACCAGGACTGCAACAGTGAATACACTCAAGCATCTACATTTATTGTAAGTGCACACAACTGTACTAGGTTTTTCGTGTTACACTGTTGCAGTCATCACACCTGGGTTGATTCCCAACGCTGAAAAAGGGTGGAGGCAGTCAAGAAGTGTTAGGGCTGGCTAGCAGGCCTTGTAAGACTGCTGTAGCAAATCCAGCTCTGGATTTAGAAAAAAAAGGTAAGTGGTAATACTTGAAGGTGTGTACAGAAAACCAGGTTGCAGCTTCCAGAATGTCCCTGGAAGGGACTCCCCTGACAAATGCTGTAGAGGTGGAAGCAGCCATAGTGGAATGTGTTCTGATCCCCTGTGAGGTAGGTTTTCCATTGTGCTTGTAGCAGAAATGGATGCAGTGTGCTATCCATTTGGAAATGGTTTGCTTTGAAATGGCCTTGCCCTCTGTCCTTGTAGCAAAGCTGACTAGCAGCTGGTCAGATTTTCTGAAAGGTTCAGTCCTGTCAAGGTAGAACCTGAACTGTCTGTGCATGTCCAGGGAGTGCAGGATCCTTTCCCCTTTATTCTGAGGATTAGGGAAGAAGGTTGGTAAATGGATGGATTGGTTTAAAGCCACACTGGTCACCACCTTAGATATAAAGGATGGGTTAGTCCTGAGGGAAACCCTGTCAACATGAAAAATAATGAAGGGTTCCCACAGCCATTAGTGCCTGTAACTCAGACACTCTTCTTGCTGAAGTTATGGCTAAAAGCAAGACTGTTTTCCAAGAGAGGAATTTTAACTCTGCTGAAGCAGCAGGTTCAAAAGGGGGAAGCGTGAGCTTTTCCAGTACAAAGTTAAGGTCCCAGGCAGGGGTGGATGCTCTCCTAGGGGGCCTTAAGTTTTAGCCCCTCTCAGGAACTGTTTGATGAGAAAGTGAGAAAATAGAGGTGGCGCAGCATTATAATGAGCTGAGATGGCAGAGGCATGAATCTTAATAGAGGAGAAGGATAGGCCTCTGTGGAGTAGCTCTGCTAGGTGATCCAGGATTTGAGATAAGGAGGGCACTGCTGTGTCCTTTCCTTGAGACTGACTCCAAGAACAATATATTTTCCACTTTTCAGCATAGGATTTCCTAGTACTAAGCCTTCTGGCCTCAAGATAGACGTCCAGCACCTGTTTATTGAGGGTTGCTGGTGGTGTATTCAGAGGATAAGCCAGGCTTCAAGGTTTAGGGTTTGCAATTGTGGATGCAAAATCTGTCCCTCCTGCTGAGACAGCAGGGAAGATGCCTGGTGAACATGCCAGGGTGGCACTGTTGTCAGACTGCGTAAGAGTGGGTACCAGTGCTGACGTGGCCAGTCCGAGGCAATAGGAATTGCCCTTGGCCTGTCCTGTTTGATCTTGAGTAGTACTTTTGAGAGGAGGGGGAAAGGCATAAATTGAGAGGTTTTCCCATTTGAAGGATAGGGCATCCACTTTCCAGGCACTGCTGTGAGGGTTCCTGGTGCAGAATTTGCTCAGCTGGTGGTTCTCGGGGGAGGCAAAGAGGTCCACCTCCAGTGTCCCATACTGCTGGATTAGAAGGGTAAAGAGGTTAGGCTCCAATTTCCACTCATGTGGGTCTAGGAGATTTCTGCTTAAGTCGTCTGCCAGTGAATTCTGTTTGCCTGGCAGGAATTGCGCTTGTAGATGCACTTGGTTGCTGAAGGCTGTGTTCCACAGGGTCATGGCTAAGCAGCAGAGTGGGTAAGAATGGGTTCCCCCCTGCTTGTTTATGTACTACATAACTGTGGTGTTGTCTGTTTTTACCAGCAGCTGTCCTGGAAGGATTAGGTATTTGAAGGCTGTCAGAGCATTCTGTGCAGCTAGCATCTCTTTTTGATTGATGTGCAGGAGAATTTGTTCTGGGTTCCACTTGCCCTGAATGCATTTGCCTGCAATGTGAGCCCCCCCATGCACAGTCTGATGCATCTGCTGTCAGGGTTTGGGCGGCGAGGGGTTGAGTGAAAGACAGTCCCTTGTTGTGGTTGCATGCTTCTGCCCACCAAAGGAACTCTGCCCTTAGACAAGGTATGATAGGAATGACTATTTCCAGGTCTTGAGAATGTTGGCACCAAAGACTTTTTAAGTACCATTGAAGTTTTCTCATATGCAGTTTTGCATATGGAATTAGCAGAATGCATGAGGCCATGAACCTTAGTGCTTGCAGATAGCTGGGTTTTGGTGGCCATTTGTTTGAAGTAGTTGGTCAAATAGACCTGTTTTTCTGGAGTGATAAATGCCATCTGGGAAGTTGTGTTCATGCTTGCTCCCAGGAATACAATTTTTTTACTGGGTACCAGTTGTGATTTGTTGATTGTGTACCCCAATGAGGTTAGGAGTTTTTTTTACAAATGCCAGGTGCTGAAGTACAATTCCTGACTGTCCGGCTGAATCAGGCAATCGTCCAAGTATGGGAAAATTTGGATATTTCTCTGCCTGCAGTATGCAATGGCTGGAGCCAGGCACTTTGTGAATACTCTGGGCACAGTAGATAAGCCAAAGGGAAGTGCAGAGAATTGGTAGTGCATAGAGCCTGCCCTGAAGCGTAGATATTTACTGCAAGACTCCCTTATGGGGATGTGCAGATAAGCTTCTTTTAAGTCTAGGGTGACTAACCAGTCATCCTAGGGTAGCACAGGGAGAAGCTGTTGCAGGGTAAGCATTTTGAATTTTGGGACCACCAGAAAGGTGTTGAGAATTGATAGATCCAGGACTGGGCACCAAGAGCCCTCTTTTCTGGGCATCAGGAACAGTCTGGAGTAGAAACCCTGTCCCCTGTGTTCTACTGGAACAGGCTGAATAGCCCTAATATTGAGCAGGGAAAGTACTTGCTTTTGAGCCTCTGCCCAGTGGTTGGAGGAAGGGGTTGGCAGTGAATGGAAGTAGAATCTGTACCCCTGGGATACAATGTTTAGGAACCATCGGTCCTGAGTAATGGACATTCAGTTTTTTGCATGAAGGGCAAGTTTTCCTCCTAGGGGCGCAAGTAATTGGGCAGGACTGGGAAGGATAATTGAAAAGTCATTGTGAACTTTTTCCATAAGGGGTGGCTTAACACTCCCTGTTTTTGAGGTGGGGACACTCCATTGTTTAGATCTCTGCATACCCTGAAACTGTAGTCTGGGTGGTCTGTTTCCCCTGGGTTTGGACTGAGAAGGCCTGGAAGAGGCTGGAAAGGACCAGTTTTTAGAAGGCCAATGCCTACTGAATCTAGGTGGCTGCACTTAAGAATTCTTTAACAGTTTGCATAGATTTAGATTTTTCTTTCATCTTTTTAAGAACCATTTCTGCTTTGGTGCCAAACAAACAGTCCTTATTTAAAGGAGCGTCTAGTAATTTGGCTTAACATGATCTGGCAAGGTTTGTTCCTTCAGCCAAGCACTCCTTCTCAGTAAAGACCCAGTGACTACAGCCCTGCAAGATGCTTCTAGGGTTTCAAAGCCACACTGTAAAGTATGCTTACTAACTTGGTTTGCAGAATGCATTAACTCTTGTAAATCTTTATTTTCTGCACAATCAGGAAGTAACACCATTTTTTGTTTAATTAGTTCCATAATACGTTGCTGATACTTCAACATGTGAAACTGTCAATTCAATGCCCCGATGGCAAGAGTTGCTGAGATATATACCTTCTTACCCCATCTGTCTAAAGCTCTGGAATCCCTGTCTGAAGGGGTAGGGTTTTTGGCTGTAGTAGCCTTAATACCTCTTGGTCCTTGGGAAATGGTCTCTGGATCTGCAGTAGGATTCTTAGAGAGAAATTTGTGAGAATCAGGTACTCTGTAGTACCTGTCAGGTTTTCTAGGGGCTGATGATAAAGTATCTGGAGTAAGACTGGATTCGATGAAGACATCATCTACAACATCCAGGACAGGGGGTATAGCTAGAGGCCTGTGCTGAGGCAACTCTAAAAATTCTCCGAGTCTCTTTTTGGACTGAGGGTAGTCCTGGCATTCCCAGTGGAAATGCTCTTTTTCACCAAAAGAAAAATCCTCTGGAGGGGAGGCAGAGGGAATGGATTGCTCTGCATCTGAATCTTCATAGGTTGATAACGGTAGGTCCTGGTAATCAGAAGGGTCAGAGTCATCGAACTCCTGGTCTGTAGAATCAGAATGAAACTCAATTCTTTGTCTCTTAGCAGGGGAAGGTTGGCTTCCCCTAATTAGGGTAATATTCAGCCATTCTAAGCATTTGTTTTTGTGGCATGAGAGCTTGAGCATGCGCTTTGGTTGTAGGTTTTCTAGGCGTAGTGTGTACTCTGGGCCTGAGAAACTCGGTAGTTTTAGCTAAAAACGAAGTTGTTGGTTTAATTCAAACATCGGTAGGTCAGAATACACCCTCAGAAGCAGATGCCTGCACAGTGGCTCCGGACCCATCCAAGGTAGAGACATCCGCAGGTTCCATAGTCGAAGAAGCATTTCACGGCATACTGGACTCCGAATGGGTCTCAGCAGAGGCCTGCAAATCTGTAGAAGCGGGCATCAGGGGCGGCAAAGGCACCTCACCGAGTACCGGCGGACTGGCAACTAGCTTAACGAAAGCGCCAGCAGTTTTGGGCCTATGCGGTCTGTCTCTGTCTTTATCTTTACGTTTTTTTCAAAAGATTGGTAGTTGGATGGGTTATTGAAGCCATTTCGGAATATGGAAAACGAGAGCAAAAGAATTTAGTGACAAAGATAGCCCAAAGCCGAATGGTTCGGGCGTAAACAAGGCACTAAACCAACAGCGAGGGACATCATGGTCTGGACCTAAATAGGTGACGCAGTAAGAATGAAAATCTCTGCGAGATATTTGCTTTCCACAGGCAAGACAACTGTTAACTTTTTCTGACATCGGTTAGAGGAAGGATCCCCAACAGGGTACTTAGCTTTAGAAGACTTCAGGTTTGAAACTTGAAAAACAAAAATTTCAGGTAGTGGCCGACCGGCACTTGCGAACTGCTTCTGCTTTGGGCTCCTCCTCGGCAAGAAAGACTGCCTGTTTTATACCCCTGACGAACTGATGTCATGGAAGAGGCAACAGCATCTGATGCAGAAATCCTAAGACTCTGGTATTCGGGTCGACTGAGGGCTACCTGCAGGCAGATAACCCAAGTGTGATGACTGCAACAGTGAAACACGAAGAACATCTTTGATACACATCCAATAACTATTTGAGATCATACACCAATAATTACTAAAATAAAGATGCAGGGTAAAGAAGTAAAGAATGGTGCTTTCCCACCTACCTGTTTAAAGGAGAGGTATTTAAAAAATGGGTAGTGGAAATTATCCAGGAGTTATTAGGAAAGACAGAAAGTACTCTAGAAGTTATAGCTTGTGAAATGGATAAAATGAAAGTGGAGCTTAAAATAGGGTAGAAATAAAAGGAAAAAAAGAGATCTGGTTAAGTAATAAGAATTATTTAGAGGAGGTGACAAAGGTTAAAGTATTACAAAATAAGGGGAATCTCACAGAACAAGAAGAGGCACAATTGCAGAATGCTAAAGAGAAAATAAGTGAGAACCTGGACATCATGCATGAGTTTAGAAAACACTGCTGTTGTGCAACTGTTTTTGACAATAACTTCAAAGCATAAAAAAGTTTGGCACAACGACTTTGGCAACAGAAAGTGGAAAGGGTTTTTGCCAAACTTAGGGAGCCTGTAACAAGTACAATAACAAGAGATCCTGTAAAAGTAGTAGAAATATTTTGGAAATTCTACGAAAGTCTGTATAAAGCCGAGAACTATGGAAATCAAGAAAAAGAACAAATGGAAATGTTTACAGAAGAATTAAATATGCCAAGGTTAGAGGTAGGTGAGGCGCAATTACTTAAAGGATAGGAGGAGATGAGATACAAACGGTGATGTATAACCAAACTACAGGAAAGTCCCCAGGAATAGATGGTATTCTTGTGGAAGTCTGGAATCTATGAGGGAAAAAAATGAAATATCTGGAAGGTTTTGTTTAAAATATTTTAAGAGGAGAAGTACCAACATCATGGAAGAAAGTGGTGGTAGCTGTAATACCTAAAGAGGGTGAAGAGCCATCTGATCCAGATTCATATGGGCCCATTTCAATACTAAACCATGATTATAAACTGTTTATCTCTACAATGGCTAAGAATGGCAAATGTAATGCCAACATTGATAGATATGGATCAGTGTGGTGTTTTGGAGGGGAGGCAAACATTTGACACCATTAACAGAACTGTGATGATCCAGAAGGTATCAGAATGTAAGAAAGTATCACTGTTGTTGCTGGGTCTTATTGTAGAGAAAGCATTTGACAGAGTAAGCTGGGACTTTATGAGCAGGGCATTGGAAGCATTGAGAGATTCTAAGTTGACTGCTGAGGATGAGGTGTTTAAGGGAGAGTTAGCAAACCTTGAAAAAAGTTTTTTGGTGAGGGGCTATACAGATCCCACCTCTCAGATTACTTTAACACTGCCAAGCTGAGGGAAGATATGGGTACACCTTACTTTTCTAGTCGAAGAGTTTCACATGTGACTAAGAGCATTAATGACAATAAGTTGATCAAGAACTATGTATGGGTACCAACACAATTTTCGAATGATATACATCTAGTCACTGATGTTATTAGAAAGTATTGGCCCATTCCGACGCAGAATGAAGAGATCCAGAATATTATGGGGGATATAAACCCAGTTTTCTTTTCAAAAATAAGTCATCACCGAAGATATTTCCATGTTATCAGAGCAGTAGTAACAGAATGAATCTCATAAATGGCAAGAAAGGCACTTTTCCTTGTTACAGCTAAAATCATTGTAGGTTTATTGATACCAGTAATAAGTCTGTACACTCTGATTTGGGTTCTGAATTTTCTTTTAACATTAGAGCAGATTGCAATAGCCATGATGTAGTTTATTTAGCTATTTGCAATTCCTGCTCGTCCTTCTACATTGGGAAGACCATCAGGAAGCTTAGGTTTAGAATTAGGGAAGATCTTAAAATTAGGAATGGTGACCAGACTAATGCTTTAGCTAAGAGTGGGTGGGGTCTTCTCTGACAATTTCTTCTTGAGCAGAGGAACCAGGTAGGGGTGCCCTCTCTCCCCTTTATTTGCATAATATTAAGAACCACTGGAGAAGAAAATAAGGGACTCAGAAATCCAAGGATATAAGTGGTACAGTAGTCAAGAAAAGCTGGCTCTATTTGCAGATTACATTATTTTATACAGGACAAAACTAGAAAGGGACATTACAGTGTTGTGGAATATTCTGAGACAGTTTCATATCTTTTTGGGATACAAAATTAATGAAGCTAAAACAAAAGCAATAGCAGCATATTATGTATCCACACATGAATTGGTTCAGCAATATCCATATTTATGAGGAGATGATAAAAATGAAGTATTTAGGAGTATGGATTAAAATGATTCTAGTGTAGCAGCTAAGGATAAGTGGGAAGAGACTAAAGCAAAGATAATAACTGAGAAAATGGTATCTCTATGATATGAATATTGACATAGTAAGATAGAAGCAGTTTAATATTTTTAGTTGCTTTAGTATTATACACAGGTCAGGCACACTTTTATCAACTAGAAGAGAAGTTGTGGATAGCAAATAATAAAGAGCTGAAGGACTTTGTCTGGGAGGGGAACAGGGCAGATTGGGATTACCTGACTTGAAGAGCAACACAGTTAAGGCTCCTATACAAAGCACAAGCAGAAAATTATAATTCAAAGTGAAAAGGGATAATGAAGAAACCAGGAGAGACTGCGATTTCGGATGCAGACCTTTAAGGAGAACAATAATCATACAGAATATTATATTCATAAAGTAGCAGAAAGGATTCTAGGAACTAAGCCAACACGGGAATGGAGAAAATACTGCTGATAGGGAGGACTACAATTAGGGATACAGACAATAGGCAAGAGGTGGTCAGAATTTACTGGAGAAAACTAGCAAAGGAACCAAAGTATTGAGAGCAAATAATTAGAGAGGAAAAAATAATAGAATGGAAAGATGCCAAGAATTTGTTTGGACAGCAGGTCAGAGATGGTCTTCCCTCTCAAGGATTGATATCAGAGTACAGGCAAAAGAGAAATAAACAGGGGGGGACTTAATTGAAAACGTAGAGTTTTTAGTAGAATTTAGAATAGATATATATATATATATATATATATATATATATATATGTGTGTGTGTGTGTGTGTCTCCCAAATATGCAACAAACTCTAGAAGATTTAGGATCTTTGCAGGAAGTGTTTACATAGGTATTTTTATACCCCAAGTAGACTCCAAAGAATTTTTCCGCAGGTAGATTGCAAATGTTGGAGGTGTGATGGTGAAGAAAGAGGTAAATGAGAACATATTCCAAATTAAACTCCAAATTAACCATGTACTTCCCTTAGACTACTTATTTAAAATTTGTTGCTGTCAGGTGACATACATCCAAACCCTGGGCCCTACAATAGTTTCTCTCTCTCCCAGCTTACCCCTCACACCTCCAAAACATTACCCCTAATATTTCTTCCCAGTTACCCACATCCACTCCCACCAAAAGTCTTTCATTACTATGTATGAACATTTAGAGTAACAAAGTCTCTCTCTTCCATGCCTAGATGTCCATACATACCCCTGATATTTTATGCCTCTCTAAAACCTGACTTAAGCCTCATATATCCAAAATCGAAATATTTCCACCAGGCTATAACATCCTCCAGCACAATCGCCTTAAAAGGAAAGGTTCCCTATATGATCGAAGATGCATTCTTTCAAATACGTCTTGATCGAACTTGAAACCACGAAACGGCAAAATACCGAAATGCCATATAAGCGAATTCTTTCCCTGGGAAAGAAATCACTTGGCTGCCTTAGTTATTTTGCCGTTTTCGTCACTGTAGTGTGATCTCGGAGTTGGTATATTTAAATAGGGGGAGTGTGGGGGGGCACAGCCCCCCATGTCGGGGGGTGTGGGGTGTGAGGCCCCCAACTTTATGTAATGTTTTAAAGTTTTGATTTTTCTTTTTTTCTTTTTTGGAACAGCATTTTTTTTTTTTCCCTGGGGAAAAAAATAGTTGTTCTAAGTGTTCAGGATTGTATGCTTTCACTTACATGGGGTCGATAAATCAGCATTCTCTTTTTTAAGTGCTTGCTGATTTAATATAGACCCAAAGGAAAGGTAGAGGTGTTGCCATTCTCTTCTTCACTGTCTCTCAATTACCACTTCTAATTTTCACCCAGCCAAAAAGTCTCATAGCCGATTGTCAAACACTCATAAGAAGCTAGCTGTTGTCCCTATCTACATCCCCCCAGGTAATAACATCCCTATTCAGGAACACTTTCTCTCTTTGATCTCTCAAAGCATCACTCAATAAGCCATTATCATGGGTGATGTAAACATTGATTGGAATGCCCTTGATACTGACTCCAAACTCCTCCATTAATCTCTTTGACTATTCCCAGCTAATCACTAACCAGACTTGTTTTAACCAACACACAAACTTAGGTTCCACTCCTGACTGTCACCTCCAACCCAAATCTTCATCATAATTCTTCTAAAAAGTCCAATGCCCTTAGTGATCACCATCCCACCTTCATTATTAGACATTCTTCCCAGCTACATAAACCCAGCTTTACAAAGACGGTTGAAAATGCTCCAGTTTTAACCCTGATACCTTCAACCATCTGTTCTCTTCAATTAACTGGTCCTTCCTCCTCAAACTTCCCCTTCAGGAAGCAGTCCTATCTTTTAATAACATCTTTCTAGAAACACTCAACTCCTTGTCCGTCATTAGGAAACTAAGGATCAAAACTAATTTTGCCCCTGGCTAACACAATCCACCAGAACAATTATGAATAAGAGAGAGAGTGCATGGAAATAACGGAAGAAATTCATATCTTTCACTCATCTTCAAACCTACAGACAGCTCCGTAATTAACCAAAAAAAAAGGTTACCCTTGATAAACAAAACTTTTTCCATAAACCACTTGAGAACCCACACTGTAACCCCCAAAAGTCTTGGTAAACTATAAACAAGCTACTACATCCTGGATGCCAATTTTCTCCCAACCCCTGCCCTAACAGCTCACCCATAGACTGCTACTTTCCTTAATTCCTTCTTCAATGACGCTAACCGCACCTTGACCAAATATTACAGCATCTGTGGACCCTGCACGCCATATTTCCACCCATTCTACAATATTTTCTCTCAAACTTCTCTCTACAACCTACATCACGTCCCTTCTCTCTGAACTTAAAACTTGTTCTCCATCAGTTAATAACTTACCTCCACAAAATAGCTGCAAACTCTATCGCTTTCCCCATCTCCATATTAATCAACAGATCTACTCAGGAAAACACTGTGCCTAATATCGGGAAAAAATTCGATGTCATACCCCTTCACAAAGGCAGCAATGCAACTGATCTCTCTAATTTCAGACCAATTGCCATTCAAATCTCCCCTGTCAAAAATGCTGGAAAAAATGCTTTCACAAACATCTCCTTGATCACCTCCTCCAAGAAAAACTTCTCACCCCCTCTCAGCATGGCTTTCAGCCAAAACACAGTACTGCTACTGCTCTTATATCCTTCATTAATATCATTGCAAAATCCAGTGACAATAATAAGTTAGTCTCTTGCTTGTTTCTTGGTCTATCCAAAGCCTTTGACATGGTTTCCCACAAAATACTTTTATCCAAACTAGCTTCATTAAACCTTTCTAACTCTTCACTATCTTGGTTCTCCAGCTACCTGTCAAACAGACTCCAGGCTGCAAAATGGTAGTCTAGCTTCTCTCCCTTCTTACCCGTTCGAACTGGGGTCCCCAAGGATCCATCCTTGGACCCCTACTTTTCAATACCTTTATTAATGTCCTTCATTCTTCTTGCCCATTCTCTACTATTATTCAATATGCGGACGATTCCACAATCATCTTCCTCCTCCTCTGATAGCATTGCTCATCTTCATATCCTCACCCAAGACTCCCTCCACTCTGTCGAAAGATGGCTTACTTCTAACCAACTGTTACTGAACCCTAAGAAAATTAAACTTCTATTTCTCCCTACAACTCTCCAACACCATAAAACTACCTTTTCTGTCTTCGCCCTGGATAACACACCCATCGCTAATGAACCTCACACAAAACTCCTTGGAATTACTATCAATGAGCACCTAAAGTTCGATCTCCACACTCCGCAATGCATTAAAAAGACTCATCAAAAACTCAAACTCCTATACAGACATAAAAAATTCCTCCAGACTCTCCCTTGCTCAAGCCTTCCTACTCCCCACAGTACTCTACGCAGCCCTTATACTCACAAACCTCCAATCTAATCTTCTGACTAAATTAGACTTACCTATAACAAAACTGCAAGATTTGCATCTAACCTACCCTATCGCACTCATCACTGTGTATCCCTAAAAACCTGCAGTGGCTGGAAATTCAGCACCCAGTTCTATTACCCCAGCTTCTCACAGCTCATTCAGTCTTACACGATCCATCCTTTTGTCCCTCTCTCTCTACTCTCATCCAGCCATACACTCCCAACCATGCTCTCCGTAGCTCTCAACAGAATCTACTGTAAGTTTTTATGCCCAACAAAAATATTGGTAAACTACTTTACAGCTATTCCATTGCAAATGCCTAGAATAAACTACAACTACCTGTTAGATCTATCACTAACACCAGCTCTTTTAAAACAACACTAAAAGATACCTACCAAAAGTCACGGTCATGCCTTTGCAATGACCCAACATAACTTATCTTCCGGACTTCGATTATTTCTGCCTGCTTCTCCCCCTCCCTAAGCTGCATCATCTATAAAGTGATTAAAATATACTAACTGGACTGTTGTCCCCTCAGCTTCTATTACTGTAGTCTTTCACTTGTTTCCTTCCTACATTCCCTTTTCACCTTCTTCTTACCAAGGATTTTCTCCTGTTTTTACTCTACACTCAATCTCTCACTGTATCTATCTTCCTGTCTTGACTTATACTGTCTGCATGCTAATATTCTTCTTGCATTTATACACATACTCATTATGCAGTTTGTCTGCCTTACTTTTGGCAAATTTGTACTATGCACTTTTTATTTTTCATATTACTGTTGTCTCACCTAAAAAAACAAAACCAAAAAAAAATGACCTTATTACTTACTGTTAGTCATTTCATGTTAGTTCTTTTTAACACTGTTTCACCTGTAAGCACTAACAATGTTATTCACTGTATTTTTTAATGTTGGAGCTTTTCTCTTCGGGTCTCCGCTGAAAAAGGGTCTCTACCCAATCCGACTAACCTGGTTAACAAATGTCAAATAAATAAATATTTTCTGGGAGGGTGAGTTGGCTGACTTTAAAGATTAGAAGCTGACCGTGCTTTTACTTTTTTGACTTTAAAGATTCCCTGCAGACTGCTTTGTCAGAAATACTGGTTGAGCAAATTGGTATAACTAAGGAAATTATTTTTTTGGGCTACGATACAGAATCAGAATTGGCTAGATATATAACGCCTTGCTGTGTCTAATTATGGTGGCTGCCAAAAAAGCAATTACTAGAAAATGGAAATCAAAGTCTAAACCAACTGTACTATAAGTAGTGAGTATAGTAACACTGATAAAAACAACTGGAATTGGGATCTTTAGAAAAGCATAGGTGGAAATTACATAGGAAAAAATGGGAATTGTGGAAACAACACATGCTGAGGAGGAACAAGGTTTAAAAGGAGGCAGGATTTGAATGAGCTATGTAATGTTTGACTGACTATGGCTACAGAGATTATAAGTGATGTATGTTTGCAACTGTAATTGTGTCAACATCGTTTGTAATATATAATGTTTGCAATTAAAATTGTATCAGGATGGTTTGTTTTCATTTATATAAATGTAAGATTGCCTCTGTCAGATGTGATAATTTAATAAAGATGCTTCTGGTTTAAAATAAATCATCAGCTTAACTAACAGTACATGATGAGGATAATATGAATGAAGATACAGCACTACATTTTGCAAATACTAACAGCTCTAAATCTGGACAAAGTGAGAAAGATCCATACCATAACCAGTATGTAGGCAGGAAGCAAGACCAGAGCTATGATGTGGCTACATGATTTTTACATAGGAATAACTCGGGTACTGAAGGAACCAGCCTGGGAGGGTGGAGTGAATGGTTGATAGCTGCTCATATAATATAGTCCAATACATTCCTGTCATACAGGATGGATAGTAGGTCAGACAGGGCCAATGAGCGAGACATGTGTACTCAACAAGAAATTATCCCTGTGGTTACAATTAGGTTCTTGCATGAATGCTTGTCAAAGTCACTAGGACAATGCTGTGGGAAGTACACACTCATCAGTGTGATGGATGAAGCTGGTGAATGACTGACACAGATCAGAGGAGACAAAGTAGAAAAAATGTAATTATGAATGCCTAAAGTACATCAAAACCAAATCAAAGCCTAAAGGGCCTAAGCATATCATAAAACAAACAAATAGCTTAAAGCTCTTCTATGTGTAACAGTGTTTTTTTTGTTTTTTCTTCCTTCAACTGTCCATCATTTGCCAACAGTGCCTTATCCTTATTCAAAAGGCCTACCTAGCACCCCTAAATGTCCCGAAACATACTCTGACTCATGCTCAGCATTGGTGAGCAGATCAAATAGTCCCTGTGCAGCATCACATTCCTGCCAGGATTTATTTTTTTGCTTATTCCCTAATGCCGGTCCCTCCTGAGCACACTTGTAATTTATCCGATAGGTAACTGTGCAATGGGGATGTGTGGCATTTCATCCGGCCTCTGCAGTGACATCTATGTTCCCCACCTATTTCCATTTAGGGGATGCCCCCCCCTTAGGTGTCCACAGTCTCTATGAGGGAGATAATGCAAGGTTCATGCTCGCCCTCCCAGGATAGGCACATATATCCTCCTGCCATGCCACAGAAAACCGAACCACTAACTGAACCTGCGCTGCCTGGGACATGGTTGGGGCCATAGTGTGGCTACTTCCAAGTGTTGAAGTGTGCATATCGCACTCCTAACAGCACAGTTACCCTAGAATTCCATTGAGCTAATTACATCAACACACACCTGACAGTACACAAATGTAACTGCTATGACAAAAATGACTCTTCACTCCAAGCATTTGTGAAAATAATGTCTACACTTTCAGCATTACCTGATCTATGTGAATTTCAGAAATGTCAGTGCCAGCTCAAATTACATACTACTGCAAGAACATGAAAAAAGTAACTTACTATCTTATTTACAGTGAATTCTTTATAACATCAGGCTGGTTTTCTGTCCTTCTTAGCAATCAATCTGTCAGTGAGAACAGGGAATGCCAGAGAAAGAGAGACTGATGTTTTTTTATTATTAGCCCTTATCATATTAGATATTTTTACAGCAGTTCTGAAATATTTCACTGTTGTAGTCTCTCATATTTTCTTGTTACTCTACAGGCTACAGGAGTAAAAAGTAAGTTATGTGCAAAAAAAAAATATATGCCTCAAATACAAGCTGTCCCTTTGGAAAACAGACTGTGTTTTACTGGTGGCTGTCGTCTGAATTACATGACTTATTAACACATTACTCATATCAAATGGAGAAGGGCAGTGCACAAGGTTGACAAATAAAATGAAGGAAATGGAAAATCTATTCAACATTACTTTTAAACCTCCCCTTTGCAACAAAGTTAACACCTCCACACTACTTCTGATTTCCCTTAATGCAAATATTGTCAAGTATTAGAACACCAAGTCCACTGGACACCAGACCACAAATGTCTGTAATATAACCCAGTAATTTAAATAAATTTTATTGTGTTGTAAAGGTTAAGATCTTCAACTTACAAACAAAAGGTCCGGGGTTCAATCCTGACATACCTACTCTTTGGATTTGCATATTTTATGGATCTCTGTATGGAGTTTCTATTAAAAACAACCTGGGTGTTACTGCCCCAAGAATGGAAGATGCTGGGCTCAAACCTATCCCTACCATTGAGAAATCTCAACCTAATGTACTCAAAAATGTACAGAGTAGTGGGCAGCATCACAGACTCTTGCTGGGGCCTAAGAAGGGACAAACCAGTTTATGGTATCAACTGTGGTGTGCAGATCTCCTAGACAGGACAATATGGACCACAGACAAAGCCACAGCAGGGCTAACTACTCAGCAGTATAAACATCATCCTAAGGTGATCTGATCACATCAGCCAATGTTGCAAAAAGGGACACGGGTATTTGCTGGTACTAAGTGGGTGGAGGACTCCGCCTACTCCAACCTATGCCAGGGATCAAGATCTACTGAGCTTGATGGCAAGGCACACACTGTCCATTAAGGGCACACAGACATCTACTAATGTTCCCGGCATAAGCCAAGGGGCTCTGGGTTAGAAAGCTACTGCCAGCCAGCTAGCATTTGCACAGACTGGATTACCTGGGACAGCTCTGCTAAGTAAAATTAATCAGCTTGCCAAAAATGAATTAGGGACTGATGCACTGAATACAGGTTAGACGACAAGATGCAGCTTGGAAATGGATGACATGATGGTAAGTAAGAGAATGGACATCTTACGTACCCAAGAGTAAAGGTGGAAGAGCAACACAGACACATTTTTTGGCCTGGGATAAGTCTACTACACTGGATGGGAACTGTGGAAAGAGTTTTTTTTTTTTTTCTGAGGACAGTGAGGAACATAATCAGCATCAACGTAATTCAATATTAAGATAAAGCAGTTTTTGTGATCTCGGCCAATGCTCCCCAGCAGGCTGCAAAGGCAAAGAAAATGTGGCACTCAAGCAGCAGTTGCAGGATCTCCTTAACAGACCGGGACAATGACTTAAGTCGGTCTTGATAATGGGGAATCTGGATGTTCACACTGGGACAGACAAAAGAGGATACGAGGATCGTCTGGATCCACACGGCTGGGGATCACGAATAATGAAGGAAAGGCCTTCCCAGACTTACATCTGGCAAATGGCTCACCATATACAAGAGTGGTCAGTTTGCAACTCAGGTAGACTTCCTCATGGTAAGAAAAACGTATTTGCATCAAATCAAATACGGTAGACAGTCGATTATCTGAAACGTCAGTTATCAGAACGCAGCCTTCCAAAGACTTCAGGCAGGAAAAATCATAAAGTCTGATTATGTAAATGTTATAAGTATTCACTCATGGGTGTTTTTTTGAGCTTGTAGCCCGGTCACGTGTGAAGAATATGCTTTATTGTCAACTGGAATTGCTGAATGATTAAATATATATTTCCTGCATGCAGAATAAACAAGATTTTACATGTTTTTTATCTGGTTCAGTTATATGTTTGATCATCCGAACTACCCTAGGCCCCAATTAGTTTGTATATTCGACTCTCTATTGTACTGGAAAGTTTCAAGTGAAACAGCTAGCTCTCAGCATAAACCACTGATGGGCATAATCATCTACAAGAAGTGGCCAGAATAGGCTCTAAGGTCAACACAGACTAGGTTTAAGACCTAGAAATTAACTAGAACAAATGAACCAGAATTGAAGGAAATATTCAGGGCTCTAGCATCTCAGTAAGAAGAGGATATTAAGGGATCTAAACAGGAATAGCAACATCTCAAAATAACGTGTGGAGACAAAAAAAAAAATATGTGGTCAAGCCAGGTATGGAAATATAGTACACAAGGAAAATATGTGGCAGAATGTAGAAGACCAGGAAGCTGAGAAAAGAAAAGATTACAGAAAGAAGTGGGAGACAAAAGATGCTCCAGGCTAAGAGGGACTACTGCTTGGTTAAAGTTTAAGACAGCAGTCACAAAGGTAAATAAGCTATCAGAGAAACTCTACTTGCTTATAGAAAGTGACACCGCAGAAGGCACAAGGAAACTATCAGATGAAAAGGTCACAACAGAAAGATAAAAAAAAGATAATCATCAGATGCTATTTATAAGGGTTGCCAAAAACAATTGACTCGCTGGGCCAAAGAATAACAAGGACAGACAGAAGGAATATTTCAAAAAGCTTCCAGATAAGGAAAACTCACAGAAGGTGTACTATAACATGCACAGCCTATATTGAAACAGAAAAGAAAGCATACCCTACAAGTCATATGAAGTGCACAAAGGAAAACAAAGGCAGGAAAACAGGCAGGCATTCTAGTGCCAGAGTACAACAATAAAAGGGAGATTCACAACTGCAGACAGCACAGTTACTGTATTCTTGTTACCCTGCATGAAGGTGCTGGAAAGGCTTCCTGATAGAAGAATACACATAGCACTAGAAAGTAAGATGGGAGATGAGCAGCTGGGATTCACATGAAGACGCAGTACAACTGACCTATGTTTGCAGTAAGACAGACAGTGGAAAAAAGCTTGAGATGAGGATACCCCAGACTTGGTGCTCCAAGTCTTGGAAAAAGGATATGACAAGGTCTCACAAAAGCTGATTTCGGCAAGTCCTGCAATGGTCTGAAGTCCTGGAATCACTGGTTGAATTAATGCAGGCTATGTACTCAGAACCTGCTGGCATAATGGTTAAGGTCTTTACCTCTGGTGCACAAGGTACTAGTTTTGATCCTCACCTCCGGCCAATGCTTGTTTGGAATTTGCATGTTCTCCATGTGTCTCTGTGGGGTTCCACTCACCTTCAAAAACATGAAGAGTATTTCCATCTCAAACTTACCCAAGAATGGAGTTGTTGGCAGCAGCACAGACTCTATTATGGTACCTTACAGGAGAAAGAGTTGTACAAACCACTTATTTTGGGAATCTATTGTGGTGCACAGTATCCCAGAGATAGAACAACACTGATCACAGCCTGTTTGCCATGGCAGGGCTAGCCACTCCATGTAAAATATGGCTCTAGGTGATTTAGTCATGTTGAGTAATGTACAAGGACCCAATGGCGCAAGCAGAAACAGTATTCAAACTCACAGAGGGGTTCCTAGTGGGACTTGGGGTGCATCAAGATGCAGCTCTGACCCCACTGCTGCTTGTAGTGGTGATGGACTTTATCAGCAAACCGGTCAGAAGGAACAAATAAACAAACCGGGTGTATGCAGACAATCTGACATTACAAGCAGACTCTAAACAGGAACTTCATCATATGACATGGGACTAGAATGGCAAAATGACAGCACATGCGATGAAGTTAAGATTAGACAAGACAGAACAGCAGCCATCATTCTTGAGCAAACAAAGAAATAAATGGTAAAGTTGAAAGTTTTAGTCCAATCTGAAAATTTCTAATGTTATAAAGTTATGTTCACATTAATTACAGGTTCATAAACAGTGCCGATTAGTTTTTGTCTGACATTTCTGACATACTCATTTTGTAATTCTCCTTCATGAACACAAACCGTAATGAAGTTGAAAGTCTTGCTCTAACACTGATTATGCATAAAGAACATGAAACATGTTTCAATGGTTGCGAAAAGAAATTAAAATAAATTAATAAATAAAGCCTGAACAAGATCTAAAAATGCCAACTACAACATCTATCACATTACATACAATTTTACTTATTTGTCTTTGTTTATTGGGAAAGTCTGATGGGATAATACCCAATTTCAGCGAAGGCCTGAGCAGAAAATCTTAATTTGTTTACACTGCATACACTAAATTCCAGATAAACACATAGTAGTTATTACACTGTACTGCACTAAATTCCAGATAAACTGAGTAGTTACATTTTTATTTACATTTATACACATACAGTGGTTACAGTTATACATTCTAAGATTTTACAGAGGTAGAAGTTAGAAAAAAGAAAGCCTAAATGTAACTTAGTGGACTGAACAGGTAGCAGTTATGAATAAAAATTGTTTTGTCATTTCTGAGAGAGGTTGAGAGTATTCTGTTGAAGTAGAGTATTTGGCGAGTAGTGTATGGTGAGCAAAAAGTCTTAACCTGGTGATGAGCATGTGCACGGCCAGGATTGGTTAAGATGTTAAGAAGTGGTTTAAAGCAATTACGTTTGTTGCAGAGTTTCATGTGTGGGGATACTATTCCAGAGTTTAGCAATGTATTGGGAGTACAACAAGTCTCTTGCAACATTATTTGACTTATAGGTTCATAGGTAGGTACTAGGCTATCTGCCCGAGGGCATTTATAAGCCTAGCCAGACTATGTCAGCTTTTGCCGCCCCATTGATTAATTAACTGAGCCTCTGTCAAGAAGAGCCAATGAAGTGATCCCAGGGGTGTATTTTTGTTACCCATCCACTCTTCAAGGTTTCTCTTGAAAAGTGTTAGTGAGGGGCTCTGCCTAATGTAGTTAGGAATTTTGTTCTAAAGCATGGGGAGTCTCAGGAATCTATCTCTCCAGCATATTCTATTTATTGTTGCGGCGAGGTTTAGTTCACTAGAGTGAGTGGCTCGCAGTGACTTGGATTTCTTTAGGTGGAGCATGTCCATCAATTCTGAGTTGGACATGGCTTTGTAAGTCAGGCAGAGAGAGATCACCTCTGAGTAAGCGATATGTGACTGAGTACAGCTAGAGTTTTTCCAGTCGGGCTGCATAGGACATATCTGTGAGTAGTAAAAATTTGTTACTAGAACGGAGGTCCCCTGCTGAACAGTACAGCAGTAATATGTTTTGTAGATGAGGGCATTTTTCTGGATGATGAATGAGTTTGTTTGCTGTAGTTGTGTATATTTTAGGTAGTTGTGTAGTTCAAGCCAGTTTAGTTGCTTTAAGCTATGACAATGGTGGACATGTAATAAATAAATAAATACATTTGTAATAAATAAATGTAATATTTTGAATACATGAAGTAATAACTATAATGCAAGTTTCCAAGAGATACTTTGAAAATTTCTCCAAATTGTGAGGACATATTGACAAACTCAAGTCATGAATATAACTGTTATGGTTTTGCAAAACATCTACACAAATTTTACACATGCTCTTTCATGACTCTTCTATTTGAAAATCACAGTAAAATTGTGTCCAGTGGTGACTCACATACAAAAAGACAAACTAATTTTGGATTAGAAAACTATTTTAACTCTAAATCAAAATAAATATATTGCTAGGTTTAAATCAAAATAGTGAAAACTTCCCATCAAAGGAGTACTCAACCTCAACTGGCTGAGTGAACAGTAAGGGGTTTAAAGTTAAAAAAGCTAAATGTTAGGGGATTTTTTTATTTATGTACGTCATGTCAAAAGTCTGTTAGTTTTACTAGGAATCTCAGTATAAGATATAAAAGTACTGAAATTATTTTGCACCCTCTTCAGTGCACAACTTCATTTTTTGACCGCTTTTAATACTTCTACTTCCCTGCACCTCACTGCTATTTTTTTTCCAGTATGAGAATTAAAAAGGCCTTTTACATGGAGAGTGACTGCATCTTACTAACCAAGCTGTTTCTTCCAGACTTCTCCATTTCTGCTATCCAATGGTTTAGGTTGGTCTTATGTGTCAGTTAAGGTTCCATACATTGCCAATATGTACACAATCACCACTCTTACACCAAGAGGTCCTCAAGTCTGACTACTTGGCACCATACTTTCCTCTGTCTATACCAAAAACCTCTCTTAGCACTCTCATTTGTAAAGACAATCCCACACACTGATGACAGAATATATTTAAACGATTTTCCTATAATTTAGTCTTCCCTACAATACCACATTAACCAATACGTTCTTTGGCTTCACAACAATAAACCTATCTTAAACCCCTCTAAAACACAATCATCATGGTATCTGGGGAATTGCAGTGCAACTCAAGCAACTCCAAAAAGTTCTCAAAATACATCCACCTTGCCAAAAGCTCAAAACAAAATCTACAGATTTGTCAGTCTTTCTACATTCGCCTAAAATCATTCAAAACCTCTCACAATCAATCAACATCACATCGTTCAATGCTTCATTACCCTTTTTTTAACTAATCCATCTAGATTTCTGTTGCTCACCAGCTGGCAAATTCACTACCACTTAAGATCTACCTTTGGAATAAGACTCCAGGACGCTTAACCCTAATCACCACTGAGGATCTACCTTTGGAACAAGACTCCAGGTCACTTCACCCTAATCACCAATGAGGATCTACCTCTGGAATAACACTCCAGGATGCTTCACCCTAATCATCACTGAGGATCTATCTCTGGAATAAGACTCCAGGATGCGTCACCCTAATCACCACTGAGGATCTATCTCTGGAATAAGACTCTAGGACACTTCACCCTAATCACCACTGAGGATTTGTGTCTGGAATAAGACTCCAGGACGCTTCACCCTAATCACCACTGAGGATCGACCTCTGGAATAAGACTCAAGGATGCTTCAGCCTACAAAGAGACATATTTTTCCTTACCACTACAGGGTGCTCCTTTTCTAAGCCTGCATCTGCTGAACATAACTCCATTCTACCTAAAAAGTACAGTTGTGTACACTTACCATAAATGCAGATGTTCGAGTGCATTCACTGTTGCAGTCATCACACTTAGGTTATCCTGCTAGGGGTAGCCCTCATTCAGCCCGAATACCAGAGGCTTAGTATTTCTGCGCCGGTTCCTGTCACTCCAGTAATGAAGTCAGGTCGTCAGTGGTATACAAACAGGCAGCCGACGCCATTACATCAGTTTTTCTTGCCCCAAATGTCAGGAGCCCCCAAATAGGGAGCTAATTTATGGTAGAATAACACCACCAGTAGAAAGTAAATAGCAATAGCCCTGTAAAGAGAGAGACAAGGGGGCTGGAGGGTGGGAAACCAGGACTGCAGCACTGAATACACTCGAACATCTATATTTAGGGTAAGTGTACACAACTGTACTATGTTCTTCGTGTTTCAATGTTACAGTCATCACACTTGGGTTGATTCCCAAAGCTGAAGAATGGGTGGAGGCAGTCAAGAAGAGTTAGGGCTGGCTAGTATGTCCTGCAGGACTGCGGTTGCAAAGCCTGCCTTGGATTTGGAAAAGATAGGCAGGTGGTAATGCTTGGTGAAGGTATGAAGGTATGAACAGAACTCCATGTTGCAGCTTCCAGGATGTCCCTGGTAGGGACCCCTCTGAGAAAGGCTGCAGAAGTTAAAGTTGCCCTAGTGGAATGTGTTCTGACCCCCTGTGGGGTGGTTTCTCATGGTGTTTTTAACAAAAATGGATACAGTGTGCTATCCATTTGGAGATGGTTTGTTTTGAAATGGCCATGCCCCTCTGCCCCAGGTGCAAAACTGACTAGCAACTGGTCAGATTTCCTAAGGGGCTTAGTCCTATCCAGGTAGAATCTGAGCTGTATGTGCACATCCGAAGAGTGCAAGATCCTTTCCCCCTTATTTTGAGGTTTAGGGAAAAAGGTGGGCAAATGAACAGATTGGTTTGGAGCCACACTGGACACCACTTTAGGCATGAAAGTTGGGTTAGTCCTGAGGGAGACCCTGTCAGCATGAAAAATGATGACGGGTTCCACAGCCATAAGTGCTTGCAGCTCAGACACTCTTCTAGCTGAAGTGATGGCCAGAAATTAGAAGTTATGTCCTTACCATAACATTCCATGTGGAGTGTTCATCTCGCCTTTGTTCTTACACCTGGGTTTGGAGCCGATCCTCGGCTGCGTGTCGGCCGCTTGGCAAGCTCTGCATCGAGAAGAAGCTCGAGACCAACCTAACTCCCACAATCCCCCTCTGCCTTTACCTCAGATCTAGTTTGCAAGCAAACCAGAAGTCAACAGAGAGAGTAACACATTCATGCCAAAAACAACATAACTGAGAGAAACACCTATACATATATATATATATATATATATATATATATATACACAACAACTGCGTAATGCAGAAGCAGGAGAAACCAAACCAGACACCAAACTGGACGTTCTTCCTGAGGGTGGGAGGGTGGGAATGTAATAACAAAGGCGAGATGAACACTCCACATGGAACGTTATGGTAAGGACATAACTTCTAAATGTGAGAGTGTTCAATCTCACCGTTTGTTCTTACACCTGGGTAGCGTCCCTAGCTCCATGTTCCTGAGGAACTCACGGGAGAACGTTCTTGAGCACAGTGGAACCAAAGGTTGCCCTGTCCCTAGAAACCCTGCCAACCTTGTAATGAGAAATGAATGTATGTGGTTTAGACCAAGTGGCAGCTGCACAAATAGTGTCTAATGGTAAGCGAGCTGCATGAGCCAGGGATGTAGATACTGATCTTGTAGAGTGCCCCTTGGGTTTGACAGGTAAAGTTTGTTCCAAAGTAGCATAAACAAATATAATGCAATCAGTTAGCCATTTGGAAAGGGTTCGTTTAGTAACTGCTATACCTTTCCTGCTGTCTGCAAAGGCTACAAAAAGTTGATCTGTTTTCCTGTGATCCTTTGTTCTATCCAGGTAAAATCTAAGTTGTCTATGAACATCCAACTTATGTAACATATACTCCAACTTATTGGAGTGGTTTTGAAAAAGGTAGGGAGCTCAATGGATTGATTGATGTATTAACGGAGCAAACTTTGGGGAGAAAGGAAAGAGATACTCTGTCAGAGTGAAAGATCAAATAAGGGTGTTTAACAGAAAGAGCCTGAAGCTCTGACACCTGTGATGTAATGGCCACCAAAAAGAGGGTCTTCCACGACAAATACTTTAATGGACAAGAAGAGGCTGGTTCAAACAGAGGTAACATCAATTTAGATAATAAAAGGTTCAGATTCCAAGGTGATGTAGGAGTTCTAACTGGTGGTCTAATATGGAAAGATCCTTTCAGAAAGGCCTTACAAAGTCTGTGAGCCATAATAGGAGCCCCACGTTCTTCCACATGAAAGTTGGAAATGGCAGCCAATTGCACTCTCAAAGTGGCAGGAGAAGCTCCTTGGTGGAACAATTCGGTTAAAAACTCCAAGATCTTATTTAAGGGAGCTATAACAGGGTCCAATTGCTGTGTATTTGCCCAGTAAACAAGCTTCCATTTACTAGTATAAGTCTTTGTAGTGGAAGCTTTATGAGAAGCCACTAGTATATTCTGAACTGCAGGTGAAAGAAGATCAGACCTGGCTAAGGGAGCGGAGCAGCCAAGCTGCTAGTTGGAGTGACAGTAGCGAGGGTGGGAGCCCAGTGGGTCAGTAGATCCGCCCGGGTCCAGGATCCAGGGTTCCCGAATGCGGTGTGCCAGAAGAAAGGGAAACCAGATTTGAGGCCAGAATGGGGCAATGAGGATAATCGTCCTTTGCAGGTTGTTGACTTTCTGCAGAAGCGTTGCAATCAGGGGAAAGGTGGGGACTTCCTGGAGGGTAATAGGGCAAAATAGCTTCTGCATTTGGCGTTCATTGGAAAGATCGCAGGAAGGCTGGCCCCATTTGCAAAAATCTCCTGACTGTTTGAGGGACCACTCGTGAGGCAACAGGATTGCTCTGCTCAACCTGTCGGCTATGGCTGGATGACCCGGGATGTGCGTTGCAATCAGAAAGCGACCCGTGGACTCCGCCCATTGCCAGATTCTCATGGCCTCTCTGCATAGCTGATAAGACTTGGTTCCCCCTTGTTTGTTTATGTACCAGACTACGGACATGTTGTCCGTCTGAACTGCAATAGTCCCTAGAGGAAGAAGCAAAGTGTTGGAAACACTGCCCTCAACTCTAGAACATTGATGTGCAGATTGTACTCTAAATTGGTCCATTCGCCTTGGACTGTCTGTCCCTGAAAGATGCCCCCCCACCCTATCAGGTAAGCGTCCGTGGTGGTCTTCCGCTGGAAAGGTTGCAAGTCCGAAGCCACCAGGCTAGGTGTGATTTGCATGCGTTTGTGATCAGAACTTCGTGTGTCAGAGGTAGCTGTTGGAACGACCATTGTGCAAACAGTAGCCATTGTAGAACTCTCATGTGCAGTCTTCCCAATGGTATCGCAATGAGAGAAGCTGCCATGAGACCCAAAACCTTCAGAACCAGTTTTGCTGGGGATTTTCTGGATGACAGAAGAAGAGATATGTGGCTTTGTAGTGAGGCTATCCTTTCTGGAGGAAGTCTTAGAATTAAGCGATGCGTATCCAATTCTGCTCCTATGAATGAGATATGCTGTGATGGCTGTAGTAAAGATTTTTGAAATTTACGGAAATTCGAGATGAACACAAAGCTGAAGTGTGTAATCCCTGGCTTGAATCAGTTGGCTGGGTGGTGGCAGAAAGAAGCCAGTCGTCCAGGAAACACCTGGAATCCCAGGCGTCTCAAGTGAGACGCTACCACTGCCATGCATTTGGTGAAAACCCTGGGGGCTGAGGTCAGACCAAAGGGCAGGGCTCGAAACTGAAAGTGGCTGGCTCCCAGCCGGGCATAAGTGATCCCTGGGCCCTGGCCATTTTGATGTGGTAGTATCGTCCTTCAGCTCTATTGAGCACATCCAGTCGCCCTTCTGTAAATATGGAAGGATCGATTGAAGCGTGACCATCCGAACTTTTCTTTCTTGACGAAGGTATTGAGATTGCTTAGGTCCAGAATCGGCCTCCAGTCCCCTGTCTTTTGGAACTAAAGAACCTTGAGTAAGTTCGAATCCTCTTTGGTCCGCTGGGACTGGTTGGATTACTCTTTTCTAGCAGCTTTGAAATTTCTATAGCTGCAGGGTCCACATCTGGGAGTCTTTGGGGCAATAGGAAGGGTATTCTGTAGCCTCTGGTACCCAATTGTCTGATATAAGATTTTGCCAGGCCTGAGGGTATAAAGCTAAGCGACCCCGACTGCCTCCAGAGCAGGACAGTCGGGCCTCCTCTCAGGAGTGCTGGAAAGGTTTCCCAGGGGTTGTGTCCCTGTCACCTTGGTTTGGACCCCTCTGCCACCAGGGCAGCGTCTTCCACCTCTGCCCCTCCTCTGCCTCTAGAGGGGCATCACCCTGTGTGCCTGGGAAAGAGCCTTGGGGTTTGAAACCACATTTTTCCACCACGTTGCCCTTTGGGGTGGAAAAGACAGAGTCTTTCCCTCTTGCTCACACCGGGTAAGGGTCTCCTTTATTTTGGGGCCAAAGAGAGTGGCACCATCAAATGGGGCGTTAGTAAAGGAAGACTTGAAGGCTTCCGAAATGAACATAAGCGCATCCAGGATTGTCTGCAATCGCTGAAGCTGCTGCCCTACTCGATCCTTATGAGAACAACCTCATGGACGAGTTTGCAATAGATGTAAGGGTATTGAGATGTGCTGTAACCTTTTCTGAAACAGCAGCATCTGTAGTACCCTGGAGGTATCTCCCAACTCTTTGATTAGATCCTCTGTAGCCGTGTGAAGTGGGTCAAATAGTTCAGGGATCGCATAGAAAAAGCCGCTGAACTAAAACTTCCCATACCTGTCCATAGTCCTAGAATCTCTGTCAGGCGGATGGACAGATGAGGAAGATTCAGACATCTCACTGGAACTCCCTTTGTCAGCTAAGCCTTATCCTGAGGGGCAGTAATATATTTGTTAGGCTTTCTAGGGACTGGCTCCCACGTGTCAGGGCGTCCACGCCCCTCGAGCAATCAGCTCCATCAACTCATGACCCAGGAGGAGGAAGGAATGCCTTCAGCAAGACTGACTCATCCTCAGAAGGGGCTTTAGGATCTCCAGGATGTCAGAAAAGAGACATCCTCTGAGGGTGACTTACCCTTCTGACTCATCCAAGTCAGTGTCCGATGTCAATGATTCTTGTGGAGAATCTAAGTGTCTCCTCTTACACAATCTTTTCCTCGGAACTTCCTCGGGGCATCCGAAGAAGCCTCCGAGGAAGAGGGCACCCTCCAGGGTGGCTGAGACACAGGTGCTGGCGGCTTAGATGTAGCCGTGGGTGCAGAGGAGGATAACGGTCCTTTATGGGAAGGAGAAGCTGTTTCTGCTGATGTGGTTGTCTGGGTAGACAACACCTTCCTCATGAGGTCCCCGGGTCCCGAGTCGAGGTATCTCCCGGAAATCGGAAGAATCCCGAGACAGGCAAGTCGATCGAACCGAGGCCCCAGAGGAGCTGGGGCCGAAACATCGGTCCGACTCTCAGTCCCGGATCAGGATGGATCTTGACTCCGAGATTCCGGTGCGGATCCGGCCAGTCGAGGTGAACGGAGCCGACCGAGAAAGGCGTTTCTGGCACCGAGGGCTCCACAATCACCAGATCAGCCTCCTGGCTCGAAGACTGGATAGGTTTGGAGGAGGAACAGGTGGAGATAAGGGAAGGCCGACACCAACTGGGAGGAGACAGAGATGAGCTTGGATAAGGCCGTATTCTCCATTAATTTCTGCACCACGGTCTACATCGGTGTCGGAGAGGGGCCTGGAAGAGCGTCGAAGGAATCAACGGAGCCAACCTCAACAATGCGGGGAGGAGCTCCGTCACGGTTCAAGACTCGAGGCTCGAACTGACAACAGTTCAACACGTCTGTGGAACCGGTGATCGAACTTTAACTGAAGAGCTCGGAGCCGATGACCTGGGCGATTCCTTCGAGGATTTGGATGTCTGGTCTGGCGCATCCAGAGCCTCTTGAAAGTAGGTTTAAGAAGACCCTATCCATAAGTTTTATCTGTCATGACCCTTCCACTGAAAGAATGACATATTGAGCAGTCTTCTTGCAGATGGAGAGGGCCAAGACAGTAGGAACTATGATTATCAGTCACTGACATCTTCTGCCCACATTGGCAGTGTTTAAAGCCAGACTTAGCTTTCTCAGACATGTCACAATTTTAGTTACAGCTAACAGAGAAAAAGTCAATATTATGTCAAGTCCAGTAATTTTGTCTAATCCAGAAACTTATTGTCAAATCCTGTAAAAGGTCAATCCAGTAGTCAATCCAAGAAAAAGGGTTGGGTAGGCCCCGAGGGAAAACTCTAATAAAGTATAAAAAGGACTTTATATGGAACCGAGAATTCAAACACTACTAACACACACAGTAACTTAAAGACAATTTTTTTAGAAAAAAATTTTGAAGAAATATAAGAAAATTATAAATCTTAGCTTAAGGTTGCTCGAGCTCATCAAACTGATGCGAACGCTGCAGCGGCAAACTAGATCTGAGGTAAAGGCAGAGGGATTGTGGGAGTTAGGTTGGTCTCGAGCGATGCAGAGCTTACACGCCCGAGGATCGGCTCAACCCAGGTGTAAGCTGCGGCGACACCGAGGCGAGGGGATCGACCCAGAATAATGTAAGAACAAATGGCGAGATTGAACACTCTCACATCAAGGCTGTTTTCCAAGAGAGGAATTTTAACTATGCTGAAGCTGCAGGCTCAAAGGGGGTTAGTGTGAGCTTTTCCAACAGAAAGTTAAGGTCCCAAGCAGGGGTAGGGGCTCTTCTTGGTGGCTTTAAGTTGTTAGCCCCTCTCAGGAACTGCTTGATGAGGGGGTGTGAGAAGAGAGGTGGCTCAGTGCTGTAATGTGCATAGATGGCAGAGGCATGGATTTTAATGGAAGAGAAGGACAGGCCCCTGTGGAGTAGGTCTGCTAGGTAATCCAGGATGAGAGGTAAGGTGGGCTGTGCTGGGTCAGCTCCTTTGGTCTGGATCCAGGCACAACACCTTTTCCTCTTGTCAGCATAGGATTTTCTAGTACTGGGTCATCTGGCTTCATGTATAACATCCAGGACCTGCTTGCTTAGGCTGGACACTGGAGGAGAATTCAATAAATAAGCCAGGCTGCCAGGTTCAGGGTCTGCAATTGTGGATACAAGAACTCTCTCTCCTGCTGAGTCAGGAGAGTTGGAATCTGTGGGAGGTGCCATAGAGGCAACGGTGACAGACTGCGCAGTAGTGGGTACCAGTGTTGGCGTGGCCAGTCTGGAGCAATCGGGACTGCCCTTGGTCTTTCCTCCTTTATTTTGAGTAATACTCTTGCAAGAAAAGGTAGAGGGGGACATGCATAGATTGAGAGGTTTGCCCACTGGAAGGATAGGACATCCACTTTCCAAGCCTTGCTGTGAGGTTCCCTGGTGCTGAGCTGATGGCTGTAGGGGAAGGCAAATAGGTCCACCTTCGAGGTATCGCATTTCTTGGTCACAAGGGTGAAGGTGTTGTGGTTTAATTGCCACTCGTGTGGGTCTAGGAGATTTCTGCTTAAGTTGTCTTCCAGAGAGTTTTGGTTGTCTGGCAGGAATTGAGCTTGCAGGTGAATATCCATAGCTGAGGCCATGTTTCAAAGGGTCATGGCTAGCCTGCAAAGTGACACCACAAAAGGATAAAATGGTGCTAAAATTAACTTATAACCAAGTAGAAAGCACCACAGTCGAGGCTGATAATAGGCACAGTTTTTTATTCCAAACACCGAACACAAAGTGAAAAGACCCACACAGAGTAGGTAAGAGTGGGTTCCCCCCTGCTTGTTGATGTACCATTGTCAGTTTTGATTAGTACAGGCCCCAGAGACAGTACGGGTCTGAAAGCTGTCAGAGGGTGCTGAACAGCTAGCATCTCTTTTTGATTGATGTGTAGATGAATTTGATTTGGCCTCCAGTGGCCCTGAATGCACCTGTCATCAGGGTGTGCACCCCAGGCATAGTTGGATACATCTGTGGTTAGGGTCTGGGCAGCGTGGGGTTGGGAAAAGTGAAGTTCCTTGTTGTGATTGCATGCTGCTGCCCACCAAAGAAAATCTTTCCTTAGACAAGGTATCATAGGTATAATAGTTTCCGGGTCCTGAGAATGTTGACACCAAAGGCTTTTTAAGTAGCACTGAAGTTTCCTCATATGCTGTCTGGCATATGCAATTAGTAGAATGCAGGAGGCCATGAACCCTAGAGCTTGCAGGATTTTCCTTATGGATAACTGGGTTCAGGTTGCCAGTTGAGAGAAGTAGCCTGTCATATAAGCTTGTTTTTCTGGAGTAAGGAATGCCATCTGGGATGCTTTGTCCAGGCTTGCTTCCAGGAATACATTTTTTGACTGGGGACTAGTTTGGATTTCTTCTCGTTGACAGTGTACCCCAGTGAGGTTAGTTGGTCCTTTACAAATGTCAGGTGCTGTAACAGCTTTTCCTGTCTGTCTGCCTAAATCAGGCAGTCGTCCAAGTAGGGGAAAATTTGAATATTTCTTTGTCTGCAAAAAGCAATGGCTGGAGCCAGGCATTTTCTGAAAACTCTGGGAGCAGTGGGATAAGCCAGAGGGAAGAGCATTTTGTGAAAACTCTGTGAGCAGTGGATAAGCCAAAGGGAAGTGCAGAGAACTGATCATGCATAGATCCTGCCCTGAAACGTAGACATTTCCTGCAAGTGTCTCTGATTGGAATATGCAGATAAGCCTCCTTTAGGTCTAGGGTGGCTAACCAGGCATCTTTGGACAGCATAGGGAGAAGCTGCTGTAGGGTGAGCATTTTGAATGTTGGTACCACCAGGAAGGTGTTTAGAATGGATAGATCTAAGATTGGGCGCTAGGTGCCCTCTTTCCTGGGTACCAGGAAAAGTCTGGAATAGAAACCTTGGCCTATCTGTTCTGCAGGAACAGGCTGAATTGCCCTCATGGAGAGCAGGGAATGAACTTGGTTTTGTGCCTCTGCCCACTGGTGTGGAGGAAGATCTGGGAACCCTTTTGGGGTTGGGACTATGTGGAAACAAAATTTGTACCCCTTGGACACTATGTTGAAGACCCATCGATCGTTGGTGATGGAGGCCCAGTTTTTTGCATGGGAGGCAAGTTTTCCTCCTAGGGGCACAAGCAGATGGGCAGAGGTGAGAGGAGGAGATGAGAAGTGATCGTGAATTCTTTCCATAAGGGGGTGGCTTAGCACTCCCTGTTTTAGAAGTGGAGATACTCCATTGCTTAGATCTCTGCATACCCTGAGACTGCTGTCTGGAGGAGTCTGCTTCCCCTAGGTCTAGTCTGAGGTGGCCTTGAGGGGGCTGGAAAGGACCAATGTTTTGAGGGGCAATGCCTACTGAATCTTGAAGGCTGGACTTGCAAAAAGTCTTCTGCATAGACTTAGCTTTTTCTTCCATCTTTTTTTTAAAACCTCTTCTGCTTCGGTGCCAAATAGATTGTCTTTGTTCAGTGGTGCGTCCAATAATTTTGATTTGACATGGTCTGGCAAGGTCTGTTCCTTAAGCCAAGCATGCCTTCTAAGTACAGAACCTGTGACCACTACCCTGCAGGATGCTTCTAGGGCATCAAACCCACATTACAGGGTATGCTTACTGACTGGCTTGCAGAATGCATAAGCTCCTGTAATTCTTTATTTTCTGCACAGTCAGGGAAGGTAGATAACTTTTGTTTAATAAGTTCCATAGTAAGTTGCTGGTA
Source organism: Protopterus annectens (assembly GCF_019279795.1). Taxonomy (NCBI): domain Eukaryota; kingdom Metazoa; phylum Chordata; order Ceratodontiformes; family Protopteridae; genus Protopterus; species Protopterus annectens. The sequence goes on from NC_056727.1 coordinate 1,251,794,806, forward strand.
TTTCAGCATGTGGAACTGACAGTTTAATGCTCTAATGGCAAGAGTTGCAGAGGTGTATACTTTTTTACCCCATCTGTCTAAATCTCGGAAATCCCTGTCTGAAGGGGTGAGATTCTTAGCTGTGGTTGCTTTTAATCCTTTAGGTCCTTGGGGGATAACCTGTGGGTCAGCAGTAGGATTTTTTAAAAGAAATTTGTGAGAGTCAGGGACTCTGTAGTACTTGTCAGGTTTCCTGGGAGCAGGAGGTAGAGTATCAGGAGTTAGACTGGATTCCATAAAGACATCATCCACAACATCCAGAACAGGAGGAATTGCTAAGGGTCTGTGCTGTGGTAAATCTAAAAATTCCCCGAGTCTCTTTTTGGATCGAGGATAATCCTGGCATTCCATATGGAAATGCTCTCTCAAGATATGTAGGGTTTCACCAAAAGAAAAATCCTCTGGAGGAGAGGCAGAAGGAATGGATTCCTTTGCATCTGAATCCTCATAAGCAGATAAGGGCATGTCTTCATAATTAGAAACCTCAGAGTCGTCGGACTCTTGGTCAGATAACGCTGCTGGGGACAAGTCTCTTTTCCTTTTAGCAGGGCCAGGCTGGCTTCTCCTAATCAGCATGATAAGGACTTCCGTCATTTTAAGCATCTGAGATTCAGGCAAGGAAGCGGGCGCTTGGGTTTGGGTTGTCGTTATTTTAGGCGTAGTTCGTACTCTGGACCTTAGAAACTCGGTAGTTTTAGAAAGAACTGAAGACGCGAAAAAAGTCGTCGGTTTGTGTCGAATATCAGTAGTGCGAAGAACTTCCTTATAAGCCGATGCCTGCACAGTGGCTCCAGACCTATCTAAGGTAGAGACATCCACAGGTTCCGTAGTCAAAGAAGACTCTTGCAGCATATTGGACTCATAACGGGATTGGAGTGTAGGGAACTCATGTGGCAGTTGAGGCTGGAGACTTACCATTTTCCTGGCCTCAACAGCAAGTTATATATCAGTTGCTATTTAAAACTGAGAAGTCTAGCAAGGTGAGGTTTTGGTACTGAGGAGTGGATGCCATCCCTCAATGCAGTCTTAATTTTCAGTATTTTCTGTACCTGTTGATTCATTTTTAGTGCTGGGGGTTTGTTAGTAATTATGGTATCATGTTATCAGGTTTTTAGCCTATGTGTTTCTGCTCAACTCAGTAATATGTTTGGGTCTTCAGAGTAGAGCTGGGTAATGTTCCCTTAACGGTTAACTTTCTTAGCTCATATTATATTTTATTTTATAAATTTATGTAATTTTTAATGTTTAAAACTGTTGCTGATGATCAGAGATCCTTCCCGACAACCAACTGTGACTGTGGTATAAATATTCCTAAAAACAAATGTAAAGAATAATTGCTCTGAAAAAAGTAAAATTTTATTGTATTAGTAAATCTACAAATAAAAAAAAAATCGTTTTATACTACAAGCAGAGTCATATTTGGTCATGGTCCTTCCTTTTTTGATATTAATTTTTAATGTTACATAAGTGACAATCTATATTTATCATTGAACGGGTTTCACCTTTGCGGTTAGAACCAAACTGTAGCATTTTTAATGCATATATGCATATATTTATATTTTATTCTATATATTTTTTATTATTAGTTTAAATTATTAGATTTATAATATCTTCGTTTGCATTAATATGTTATTTGTATGTTAGATATTCTTGATGTCAGTCAGAATATATATTTTGGTAGTTCAGGGAACAGTTGCAATGTTATTCCTATTATTGTTTGCGTTGGTGTCTTTATTTTGAATGGAGGGGAGGGGGGGCGTGTTCTTTTAGGTCATGGCATATTAATGGATAAGTGCAATGGCGCAAATTTTGTTATTTCTGATGAAGTTGAAAAGCTTTGTTTGTTCGGCTTAAATAAAACTTCTTTTTTTTTTGCTCATTTTGGCAATTAGCGTTCAGCGTTTTTTGCCTCTTTGGATTTTGATTACTGAGTCCATGGATATAGCGGATATTGCTGGTGTGGTTATGAGTCAGCGGTCGTTTTTTCAAGTTGGACTCATAATGGGTCTCAGCAGCGGCCTACGAATCCATAGAAGCGAGCATCATGGGCTGCGAAAGCACCTCACTGGATATCCTGCCTGGCGACTAGCTTAACGGAAGCGTCGTCGGCAGTTTTGGACCTGTGTGGTCTGTCTCTGTCTTTATCCTTACATTTTTTCGGAAGATCGGTAGTCGGATGGCTTACTGAAGCCATTTCGGAATAATGGAAATCGAGAGCGAACGTATTTAGCTACGATAAGGGCCCGACAACATATAGTTCTGACATTGAACAAAGCACAAAACTGACAGTGAGGGACATCGTGGTCTAGGCCTAAACAGGTGACGCAGTAAGAATGGAAATCTTGGTGTGGTACTTGCTTTCCACAGGTGAGAAAATTGTTAACTTTTTCTGACATCGGTTAGAGCAAGAAAAAAGGATCTCCAATGGGGTACTTAGCTTTAGAAGACTTCAATTTCGGAAACAAAAACTCAGGTAGTGGCCGACCGGCATTTGTGTGAACTGCTTCTGCTTCGGGCTCCTCGGCAAGAAAGACTGATGTAATGGCATCGGCTGCCTGTTTTTATACCACTGATGACCTGACGTCAGTACTGGAGTGACAGCAACTGACGCAGAAATACTAAGTCTCTGGTATTCGGGCCGACTGAGGGCTACTCCAGGCAGGATAACCTAAGTGTGATGACTGCAACAGTGAAACACAAAGAACATCTGGCTAACTCATTCTGAAGATGCATTCACTTTCTGCCTACTTCTCTGCATCAATACACCAGAGATATTTGTGACACACCTTTACATGAGCTTCAAATGACTCAGGTCTGCTTATCAAATAGTAAATTTTATACTCCTGAAAGTAGTATTTGCATGCCATTGTACGTTTTCAAACCTACACTGTTCATTTTTACTTTTTTAAATATTTAACATGTTGAAAACACCTTTTGTACAATACGTTTACTGTGACACTGCAATGCATATTTCTTTCACAGTAACATTGATCTACAGAGTTACATACCTAACATTTCATACAGGCCTCCCTGTTGCACTAAATTGACTGTGCACAGTTCATGTTTATGCACACTATCTTAAATCTTTGTGCCCTGTGGCCCAACTCACTGCTGGAAAGGGTTATTTGACCATTCCCCCTACTAGCCTAATAATGGTCAGATACAACAAACTCACTGTGTGACCTGGTTTCAGAAAATAATCCAGTAAAATGTTTGTTTTCTGATGGAAAATGTCATTTCACAGAAATTACTGTGGAATTTAGATTTGGAACAGGAATGTTAAACGTCAGCATCAGTTTATGACCTTGGGCCTCACAGATGACATGCTGAAAATCTAAGCTCAAAATACTAAACAATGAAAAATGAATAACATTTTAATTAAAAGTAGACTCATAACTCTGCTAATTATGTATAATTGTGAACCACATTTTCAGAATACTTATCATAAGGTACTGTGCTGTATACTACAATGGAGTCACTATGCAATTTTATCCAGAAAAGATATTTTACATAAGTTACAGATTCACCCTTCAGGATGAAACTGTCCAATGACACTGTTTCAGGTCATGGGATCTGTTTCAGATAAGGGACACTGAAAATAACGTGACCTAGATACGGAAAGTTGAAATATGGACTCAAAATGGTAAAACACAGCAAAGGTTTGACCTGCTTGATGAAATGCTGACAAATCTCTGAATGATCAAACATTATTAAAACCTGTTACAATTACTTAGCTCATGTCTGGCTGTCGACATATGAAGACATAATTGTTTCAATTAAGTAGGGCCTGGAGCCATGAATGTCAGGTATGGGAGACTGGTATACCTCTCAACCACTCAGCATCAGAAATCTGGACAAAAAACAGAAATAACGGGGGGGGGGGGCGCAATATTGCTCTTTTAAACTTAGTAAGTATAATGAAAGGTTTTGTGTAACCATGTATTTTCTGACGGATATAAAGTTTGAAACTGAAATGTCTGTCAGTATCTAGTGACTTCAATCCCCACTGATTTGCCAGAAAACCACAAATTTTATGAGGCAAAAATCTGGACATTCTGTGAAAATCTGGATAGTAGAGAGGTACAGAGAATGGTAACAGAGATAATACTAACAGCAAGGGACAGCCTTCTTTATTTAAGTAAACAATTACAAGTCACTAATTACATTTTCTTAACTTCAAAAAGGTACACCAATGAACCAAACAGCCTCCAGCCTGCTGCACATAATGGGATAGTACTGGGAACATTCTTACGTTATGAAAAATGCTTCTGAGTTTAGGTGAGGAATGTTAAGGTGCACTTGTTTAATTCTTGTCATTTATGTATTTGTAATATAACATATTGTCAATTGTTTGTAAAATAAAAATATGTTCTCATATTTATGCAATTTGCAACCTTTCTCCCTTGGTCTACAATGAAAAGGGCTTATACATAGTCAGATTTTTCCAGTCGACAAATGTCATTCAAACAATAAATAAATAGATAACTCTGTTGTGGTTGTTGTGACATTCGCAACCCAACCCTTTTCCTGCCTTTGTAATAAACTCCTCTCTCTCTCAATCACTCTCATCAAAGTAGCACAAAAAATAACCTTTCCAAAACTAGACCTGATGATTGGATGGAAGACTGTAAATTCACACCTGGTGCAGGCAAACAATCTTACCAGAGTAACTAATACATTCCCAATGACAAGGAGTGTTGCAGCTAAGTTACTTGATGGGATGTATACTTATTATGAACCTATAAACCAATGAGTATGACAAAAGTCAAATGTGATACAATTTAACACTCTGGACATGAACACTGACTGGTTGGAAAGGTCACACTAACCATATGAAATAATGTATAAGGCTCCTTACAAATTAAGGCTTTTAGCTCACAAATGTTCCTAGCAGAGGTGTGGCCACTAGAAAGTGGGTCTTCCAAGAAAGGAATTTCAAAGCTTCTAAGCGAACAGACTCAAAAACAGGAAGATAGTACGTTTTTATAATTAAAAAGTTACATTCCAAGGAGGAGGGCTAGTAGGAATGGAAAGCCCCCTATCAAACGTCTCTTCCATGCACGTGAGAATGAGGGGAATAATGGAAGCTGCTAATTCTACTTGGCCAGAAATGCAGAAGACCTCTTCCATTTAGCCAGACAAGAAATCCTGGTAACCCAGTTTCCTAGTCTCTTGCAATATGAAGGTATCTCCAGAGAAAATGATCTATCAAGGGAGGTAGTTCTCAATAACTTAGGAAGTCTGTGAATGTTGAAGTCTGAGCCCATCAGGGACATCCTTTGTTGAGATAGAAGGGGTACAGTGAGATGGAAGGGATAGGTGCCTTTTGCATTAACTGCTAGATTAAAAAAACATATATCTTGGTCAGAGGGGTGCCGCTGCCTTGTCTTTTCCTTTCTAGTTTTTAAGAGCATTTTGAAGAGAAATGGGAAAGGATGGAAGGAAAAAGAAAGACCGTGATTCTAGGAGATGCAAAATGCATTCACTCTCCAGGTTTTCCTGCAGAAGGACTTGGACAAGAATATCTATCCTGTAAGGTGACATGTCTATACTGAGGTTGCCCACGTGTGCACTACAGTCTGGAAGAGCTTCCTGTTCAACAGCCATCGTTCAGACTGCTCAAGTACCTGTTCAGATAGTCTTACTGTGTATTCAACTCACTTGGTACACAGCAGGCTTGGAAGTTCCAAGTCTTGCTCCAGGCCAGCTTCCGTACTAACATGACTAACCTGTAGAATGGGTAAGAATGTAAATCGTATTCCTTGATGAGAGTCATAATGCATGGTACTGTCTGTCACTATTCTAACAGTGCCCTAGTGAAACACTGGTTTGAAAATCTGCAGTGGATAAGTCATGGCCAGTACCTCTCTTATTTTTTTTTTTTTTTTTGCTTCTACTTGAATTTGACAGGCGACCTTCTGTAAACCTTCAGGTTTCCTTTTCATATGTGTGTGCATCCCAGGGACAATCCACATCTTTAGTTAGACTACACGGTCCCCTGGACCACAAAAACGGAGTCATGGACATTTTTTTTTTTTTACTTGCTGTGCTCTAAAGGGACATACCCTTCCTCACAACATGGATAAGTAGAATACACTTTGCCAAACGCAGTTAAATTGCTCCAAGAAATTTCTGAAGTATCAATGAGTATCCCTTATGTGGTACTTTACCAGACAGATGATCAAGACCGAGGATGACATGTCTCCCGGAGTTCTTAATACTCCACTATCAGTTGTCTCTTATGGGCAATCAGAGTAAAGAACTGATACAAAAAAAAGGCTGCATCATGTGGAAAGTATTTTCAATCTGTTTTGGTATCTAACGGTGCACCCAGGAAAGTCCTGGTGGAAGCTGGAGTCAAGTTCAGTTTCTCCAAGTTGAGTGAAGCTCACATGCTCCTTTGGCAGAGGAAGAGTATGCCAGTGACCTCCTGCACTCCTCGTATTAGAATGTTTGTTGCAAGCAATCATTTAAGCATCTGGTGATGACTCAGATCCAGTAGAAAGGCAAACTCGTGCTGACTGGCCCCAGCTGTGCAGTTACATGTTTTTCATATCTAGTGACCCCAAGAAGGCATCCTTAAATAGTAAGGTGAGCAAGTATGACAACACAAGCATTCTGAACTTTTTTAGCCCACTCCATAACATACAGGAAATGTAATTACCCTTGACAGGACTTGGATAGGTGTCCAGGACCCAGCCTTCTTCAATAACATTCTTGGCCTTAATTAATTGGCAACACTTTCTGTGGTCTAAATGATTAGTATCAGTTCCAAAATGTGGGTAGGTGCAAACTGATCTCGTGCATTCTACAAGGGGTGGGAAGGGCTATCTGAACGAAAGGAACTCCTTGCCCTTTTTTTTCTGAGTTCAGACTAGACCAGTTCTGCAGAAGGAAAGTCTACCATACAGGATGCAACAGGGGAAGAAGTTGGTAGATATCGTCCTTTACAATTGTTGCTGGGTGGCATAACTCTCAATTGCCCAGATTTTTGCAAACCGTCCAGATTTCTGCCTCATATTTTAGTTTGTTCCTTACAATTTGTGGTTTTCTTTGAAATCATCGAGGACTAAAGACACTAGTAACATACATTTGAGCTTCAGACTTCATATCCTTCAAAAATGCATGCTAACACAAGTCCTGTTTTCTTCTAGCAACTTTCTAAGTTTGTAAGAGAAATTCTTAAAATCAGTTCCTATTGTGGGTTTTTTGCCCCCCCCCCCCCCATTATTTTAGCCTCTGTCCAGATGTCCTGCATTAAGAGGTTGGTATACTGAGTGGGTATCTATTTTCTGTCTACACAGCCTCTTCTTTCCCTTGAAGTGCAGCACGTTTTATGTTTTCTTTTTTAACATTGTCCTATTCAGAACTGTTTTCAACTGAAAATATTGTGTTTTGCATAGGTCTCAACCTCTTAAGAGGCCAATGTGGAACACAGACCTTAACAATGTGTGACAAATGCTCAAAATGTAGAACGCCCTACTTTTGCACTGCGCGAAACATGCCATTGCCATGGAGCATGATAGAGCATCTGTAAAATTGAATGACACTTCTCAGATCCAAAACCTTTGTTTTATAATCTGCAATGCCATATCCACACCTTAAGTAAATGAAACCACACTTTACAAAAATAAAATTCACATTTACTACATTTTCTAAACCGACATTACAAGTCACAGAAATGATTTTAGTTAGACCAAGTTAAACAGCATCCTATCTACTTTAAAGCATATCATTACTATAAATAACTCACTTTTGACATCCATCCTGACATAGCTCTCAACCTCTTAGTGCAAGAAATCTGGACAAAGCCCAATGTAACAGGGGGACAAGCAGCACAAAAATAGAGACGCTTTAAATATTGCTCTTATAAACTTAGAAATATTGCTAGAATAACAGGATCTGTGTTGGTATACAACAGACATACCAGGGACAAGCAGCACAAAACTAGAGACACTAAACTTTGCTCTAATAAACTTAGAAAGTTGCTAGCATACAGGTTCTCAAGGATAGAAATTCTTGCAGAGGTAACATTGCAGCTACATTTATAAAGCACTTACCTCTGCCTATAATCCACAGACTCAGTCTCCACACAGCATGAAATGTAATCCAAAACGATGGTCTGATCAGCCCCGGTTGTCCAGCAGGCAGCAACACAAACCTCAACCTTCTAGTAATCCATCTGACTGATCTTGATTCACCAAAGCAAGGCCCCTGAAGTCCCTTCAGCTTACTTGACTCCTCTCCTGGCTTCCGAGTCCCAGTCCCGACATCTTCAATCCACAGCAGAACGTGATTGACCTGTATTGCGCAGCTCTCATTGGCTCCTGTCCTGAAATGAGTTACTTGATTGGTTCATACACCGCATTCACGATTGGCTGTAAATGCGGTGTACAAGCCAATCAAAAACTGTAGAGCACAGCCAGTGCTGTGTAATGTGGAAGGACAGCACAGCTATGGATTGATTTGTATACTGCAATGCCGATTGGCAGTAATTGTGGTACACAAACCAATCAGAATGCGCATAGCGGAGCTGCAGCTGTTCAATGCGGAACAGTGGCTTCACTCGTCATTAAATGCGGAGCATTCCGCATAATCTGGAGCACTTGGATGCTCAGGTGTTTTGTGGTTTAATTTTTGGTGCATCTCAGGAAGGGGAGGGGTAAAAAAAAGAGTATCCTTCCTTTTCCACCAGTATCCTGAAAATGCTACTTTGGCATAAAGGCCCACAGCACAAACAGAACATCACATCTTTAGGGAGGACATGAATTCTCAGCAAGTCCAGCCAGGCAATCCAATAACAGTGATCATGTCCTCCATTTGAGGATGTCTCCTTAATATTGAATTGTATGGTTCAGCCAGTTGATAACCCTGATAAGGGCAGAAGTAGCAGCATAAATCTTTTTACAAAATCTGACCAATAACCTACTTTTTCTATCACTGGGAAGGGTATTGAGACCAGGTGACAACTTGGGTCCCCTGGCTGTATCCAGCAAAATCACAGCAGGATCTACTACTGGATTTTTATGTAGGTATTTTGATTTACTAGGGAAATATAAACATCCCATTTTCCTTTGAGATTATGGGCTGGAATCTGACTCTAATAGGGTGCTTTTGACGCAGTCTTCCAATGCCATACGTATCTGACATAATGGCCATGAGTCTGTGTTCTTCCATACTCTAACAAGGTACCTCCTTTTAGAGTCAGAAATCTCTGATACCTCCTACATGAAAATACTCTCGGATGAGACTTAGGCTTATCCACAGCAGATATCCTTAAGGACAGACCCAGAAGCAATAGTGTTACTGTATTCCACATCTTAGCCTAAAGGGACAAGTATACAGCCCAAACAGGCCACATATTCTACTCAAGTCAGATGTCTCTTCAAGGGAAGGATTCCTTTCTTTCTACTGGAGAAGCCGCACCTGAAGAAAAGGAGTACAAAGGTTTAGAAGCAGGGGAGTAGTATGATGACAAGCAGCTACATATTCCCATGCATTTTTTGTACACAAAAAGTTCACATGTTAGTGCATAATCCAGGGTAGAGGATGCTTGAAAAGGTCAGATGTCAGCAGTAGTGAAAAACCTGTAGGCACGGGAGCTGATGAAATGGAGGGAGATGCATCTGCTTTCAGAATCTCTAGTGGTGGGATGGGATGCAAATTTTCTGGAAGACAATGTTATCTGGTGTAAGACAGTCACCTCCTGAGGATGTCCAGTAACTAGCATCAGGTGGTAGCAGAGTTAACAAAAATATCTTAAGTCTGATTTGATTCCAAAGCCAGGAGGCTGGTGCCTGTTTCTAAAGGTGAGAATACAAGTGGACACTATAATTACAGAGGAGATCAGACTGGGAGGGAACAAGATTGCTCCTTTCTGGGGTACAATTCTGCCAAGCAAAAATGGGATTGATGGTGACCAACAACACACATTCCCTACTTACAGACTATAACTACCAGCTCTGTAGTCAACATTCTGTGACACTGGAGTCCTCACAGACAGTTTTATTCTCTCTTGGGGAAGGCTGTTTGGATGGGGAAGGGATGGCCTTCCCTTGTCATAGCATAAGAAGCTTTTTATGAATCAGAAAAGCGCTGGGATGTTGGCAATGACATTGCAAGACCCTTGTTATCTAAACTCTTGCTCTGCTTGCAAGTAGCAACCTGATCTTTGCCTGAGCAAAGCAGTTATTTTAAATGGTAGTCATCTATAGGAGCCTGTTTGCTACAGAAACTTACTGGTGATTTTTGTTTTCCTGGGAGCATCGCCACCAAAAAAAAAAATCTCTCAGAAATGTCAAACAGCAAAATACAAAAGAAACAGCAATCACAAAACAGTTAAACCTGGGTGCTAATTACTCTTGAAACAGACTGGAAGGAAATGTGGGATATTTTTTGCAACAAAAAAGAAATGAAATGGCCCATGCTGCTCTTCTTTTAAAGCAGAATATCATACTAATTTCCTTAGTGGAGGTGACTGATCATCTCTACTCAGAGGATGTGAAAATTCTGTAAACATTTGGCTGGAAGGACAAACATATGACTGCGGCTAATTCCCAAGCATAGAATTATACTGCAGCAATAATCCTTATGATGAGCACTCACTTTACTTGCCTTTCTGGAACTGGGTTATGGGCTTAGCTGGTTGTAACTATCATCTGTTAATATATTCACTGACTGTCCTGTGTCCCACATTTACTTCCTTAATATGTTCACTGCTATTATTAGCCTTTCTTCATTGTCCTTCTACACATATTGCATTCACGTGTCAATATTTTCCTTATTACCTTTATTCTCTGTCTTGGTTTATATACTTGGTTATTCCCTTTTTAGTTGTAGCCTAGTCCAAACCATAGATCATGGTTCTCTCCCACATAAGAGTGGATTACTCTGTGCTGGAGAGGGTCATCTAGCCATTACTCAAACCATCTTACACACACATTGCAAGATAAACCAATCCCATACTTTCTACCTGCTGAACTCCTGATTACCTACCTTAATAATCATATTACAATTACTGTAGCAGCCATTTATATTCCTTCTGGTGACAACATTCACATACTTGAACATGTTCTCTCCTGGCTTACCCAACACATACATAATGAAATCATCCTCCTAGGGGACGTCAGTATAAATTAGCTACCCTTCTGCTCTCCAAATGCTACCTTATGCATTAACGTCCATGGCTTTACTCAACTCATCTCCACTTCCACCCATGCTAATAAATCTCACAACTCTAGCTCACTTACTGACTGGATATTGGTCTCATACTCACATAAATATCACAACCGTGAAACTTTACCTGACTCCCTAGTGATCACTCCCCAATAAAAGTTCTAAGATTCTCTCCACATCTCACTAGACCACATAGATACACTGAATGTTGCAAGCTATCTAATTTCCACACAGAAACCTTTAATGTCCTCCTCGCCAAAATAAACTGGTCTTTTCTGACCCATCTCCCTCTAGATGAAGCAGTGCACTCATTCAACTCAACCTTTGTAAACATTCTTAACTCACTGGCATCCCTGTGTACATTACATGTCAAAGCAAATGTATCCCCCCTGGTTAACTAGAACTACCCGCACCTTGATGAAAACTAGAGACACAATGTGGTAAACTTGGGTAAAAACTAAACTCCCCATCTACTTACAAAAATATAAAGAACTCAGAAACCATACTTCTTCTTTCGGCTGCTCCCGTTAGGGGTCACCACAGCAGATCAACTGTTTCCATTTCCTCCTGTCCTCTGCATCTTGCTCTGTCACACCAACCACCTGCATATCCTCTCTCACCACATCCATAAACCTTATCTTAGGCCTTCCTCTTTTCCTGTTATCTGGCAGCTTCATCATTAGCATCTTTTTCCCAATATACTCTGCATCCCTCCTCAGCACATGTCCAAACCAACATAATCTTGCCTCTCTGGCTTTGTCTCCAAACCTTCCAACCTGGGCTGACCCTCTAATATACTTATTCCTAATCCTGTCCATCCTCATCACACCCAGTGCAAGTCTTAACATCTTTAACTCTGCCACATCCAGTTCAAACTCCTGTCTTTTTGTCAATGCCACTGTCTCCAACCCATATAACACAGTTGGTCTCACTACCCTCTTGTAGACCTTTCCCTATCACTCTTACTGGTACTCGTCTGTCACAAATTACTCCTGACACTCTTCTCCACCCACTCCATCCTGCCTGTACTCTCTTCTTCACCTCTCTTCCACACTCACCATTACTCTGAACTGTTGATCCCAAGTACTTAAATTCATTCACCTTCGCCACCTCTACTCCCTGCATCCTCACCATTCCTCTATCCTTCCTCTCATTCACACACATATATTCTGTCTTATTCCTGCTGACCTTCATTCCTCTTCTCTCTAGAGCATATCTCCACCTCTCCAGGGTCTCCTCCACCTGTTCCCTACTTTCACTACAGATCACAATGTCATCTGCAAATATCATAGTCCACGGGGACTCCTGTCTGATCTCGTCTGTCAACCTGTCCATCACCATTGCAAATAAGAAAGGGCTCAGAGCTGATCCTTGATGTAATCCCACCTCCACCTTAAACGCATCCATCACTCCCACCGCAGACCTCACCGCTGTCACACTACCCAAGTACATATCTTGTACCACTCTTACATACTTCTCTAACACTCCTGACTTCCTCATACAATACCACAACTCCTCTCTAGGCACCCTGTCATATGCTTTCTCTAAATCCACAAAGACACAATGCAACTCCTTCTGACCTTCTCTGTATTTCTCCATCAACACTCTCAGAGCAAACATTGCATCTGTAGTGCTCTTTCCTGGCATGAAACCATACTGCTGATCACTAATCATCACCTCCCTTCTTAACCTAGCTTCCACTACTCTTTCCCATAACTTCATGCTGTGACTGATCAGTTTAATCCCTCTGTAGTTACTACAGCTCTGCACATCACCCTTATTCTTAAAAATCGGTACCAAAACACTTTTTCTCCATTCCTCAGGCATCCTCTCACTTTCCAAGATTTCATTAAATAATCTAGTTAAAAACTCCACTGCCATTTCACCTAAACACCTCCATGCTTCCACAGGTATGTCATCTGGACCAACAGCCTTTCCGTTCTTCATCCTCTTCATAGCTATCCTTACATCCTCCTTGCTAATCCACTGCACTTCATGATTCACAAACTGCACATCATCCAACCTTCTCTCCCTCTCATTCTCTTCATTCATCAACCCCTCAAAGTACTCTTTCCATCTGCTCAACACACTCTCCTCACTTGTGAGTACGTTTCCCTCATTATCCTTTATCACTCTTACCTGCTGCACATCTTTACTAGCTCGGTCCCTCTGTCTAGTCAATCGGTACAGGTCCTTTTCTCCCTCCTTAGTGTCCAACCTTTTATACAACTCTTCATACGCCTTATCCTTAGTCTTTGCCACCTCTCTCTTTGCCATGCACCTCATCTCCTTATACTAGTCTACTTTCTTCATCTCTTTGGCAATCCCACTTCTTCTTTGACAACCTCTTTCTCTGTATACTCTCCTGTACTTCTTCATTCCACCACCAGGTCTCCTTGTCCTCCTTCCTCTTTCCAGATGTCACACCAAGCACCCTTCTAGCCATCTCTCTTACTAGCTCTGCTGTAGTTACCCAGCTATTTGGTAACTCTTCCGTGAACATCAACTCACAATTACCCTTTTTCAATTTCCACCATTTGATCCTTGGTGCTGCCCTCACACTCATCCTCTTCTTGATCACCAATGTCATCCTACAAACCACCATCCTATGCTGCCTAATTACACTTTCCCCTGCCACCACTTTACAGTCTCCAATCTCCTTCAGACTGGCCCTTCTACATAAGATATAATCCACCTGTGTGCATCTTCCTCCACTCTTGTATGTCACCCTATGCTCCCCCCTCTTGTTAAAATACGTATTCATCACAGCCATGTCCACCCTTTTCGCAAAATCCACTACCATCTGACCTTCTGCATTCCTCTGCTTAACACCATACCTACCCATCACTTCCTCATCCCCTCTGTTCCCTTCACCAACATGCCCATTGAAATCTGCTCCAATCAGAACTCGGAAACCATACTAAAAACATAAAGACAAAAAAGATTTCTATAATAACCCACCTACTTCACAAAGGGCAAATCCTAAGAAATTCTGGTACTCAATACATCAAATACTACATCCTGGAAACACCTAATCTCCTAATCCCTGACCAACAAACAAACCCCTAGAAACAGCTTCTATCTTCAATTCCTATCATTGAATCCATAAGTAAGTTGATAAGTCCTGTTCCCTCTAATTATTTCACTACAATTCCACCTGACCCCTCCTCTACATAGAATTCTATTAACATATTTTCCCTTAAACTAATTCCTACCAGCTACATTAAAACTCTACTTCGCAATCTAAAACCGTGCTCCAGGTCTGCTCATAATATACCTCCCTACTTCCTTCAGATAGCTGCTGACTCTCTAGCCCTCCCAGTCTCTATACTGATCAACCGTTTTATCTCTGAATTAAATGTTTCCTCTATCTGGAAAGAATTCTATACTCTACCTGTACATTAAGGAGGTAACTCCATAGAAATGTCCAGTTTCAGACCCACTGCCAACCTATCACTTCTCTCAAAAATACTGGAAAAATGCGTACATAAGCAAGGCATGGAACACTTACTTCAAGAAAATCTGCTCACTCCCACACAGCATGGCTTTTGTCCAAAACATTACACAGCTACTGGCCTTCTATCCTTTATCAACACTATTTCTCTGGCCAGAGATAATAAACCAGGGTCATGCTTATTACTAAATCTTTCTAAAGCATTTGATACAGCCTCTCACTCCTTTCTTCTGGACAAACTCACTAACCTTAACTTCTCCATCTCTGCCATTGCCTGGTTTATTGGTTACCTCAAAGATCGACGACAATCAGTGAAATAGCTCTCTTCTCTCTCTTCCTCTCCCTATCAACAAGGATGTTCCTACTTTTCAGTATCTTTGCTAATCTACTGTATACTTCCTGTCCTCAGTCATCCCTTGTCCAATATGCTGATGACTCTACAGTCATAACAATTACTGATACCCTCTCTGACTTACTTCTACTACACAGAAATCCTTCAACTCTGTTGAAACCTGTCTCTAACAGCCCACTAATTTTGAATCCTAAAAAGACCAAACTTTTTAACTTTTTCTTCCCAAAAACCTAAACCACCTTAAATCCACGTTTGCTATCCATTTTCTAAATAAAACTCCTATCATAGCTGAACTCAACACAAAACTTATAGGGGTTATGATAGATGACCAACTGAAATTTGATTTGCATGTTAACACTTGCATTAAGAAAACCCATCAAAAACTTGACCTCTAAAACAGGAATACAAAGTTCCTATCTAACAAAGCTAAAGTCTCCTTCTCTCATGCCAATCTCCTTCTCTCATGCCAATCTCCTTCCAGGCCTATTGTAAAGCTCTCAACTCCCCAACAACCTCCAAGCCTCTCTCCTAGCTAAGCTTGACACTACCTATTACAAAGTGGCCAGATTTGCTGCAAATCACACCTATAGATCTCATCACTGTCATTCCTTAAATCACACAAACTGGCTAGAATTCCCCCACCAGCTACTCCTCTCTCAGCTTCAGATTATCCACTCTATCTTGTACCAACCATCTTTCTCTCCCAACTTGTCCCTTCTAATCTCCTTCTACACTCCTTTTAGGATTTTCCATAGCTCAGACCAAGACTTACTACATATCTATAAACCCAAGAGCAAAACTGGTCAAAACCATAATAGCTACCACCCTACCATATCTTGGAACAAACTCCCATTGGAAATTAGAACACTCAAACAGCTCAAAGATTTTAAATTAGCCACCAAAGACTACCTAAACATCTGCTGGTAATGCCACTGTACTCATCCCTCTCCTAAACAGCCTACTCTCTGCCCTCATTGGTCATTTCTATTACGTGTCAGCTGTCTTAGTCATCTTTATCTCGGTAATTACATGTCACTCAATCTTAAAATATTCCTACTTACTTGTAGGATCCTCAATAACTCTAACTACACTTAACTGTACTTAGAAACTCTGTATATTGTTTTTGTATACATTTTAAATTAGAGGTCAACTTAAACTCTGTAAATAATTTTTTTGCTTTTACTTTTTTCAACTTGAAAATGTTAATTGTTTTGCTTATAATACTATTTTCAGTTACAACTTTTATTGTAATTTTCTTGGAGCTTATCTCCCTGGGTATTCACTGAAAAAGGGCTATCAGCTCAGACAGACAAACCTGGTCAACAAATGTAAGACAGATAAATAAATAAATTAGTAATAATAATAATCATAATAATAAATATACAGGACTTTAAGTAACTTGGTTACTTGTTCACATGTGAAGGTAGATGGTGATCTAGAGATTTATCATCAGATAGGTACAAACAACATTACTACAGCTATTATACCAAACCGTAGTGTAAACTGAGAACGGAGTCAACGGAGAAGTCTTAGTTTTCAGGTTAATGTATGTCCCTATTCTCAACTGCAGGCATTATCTGAGTATTGACCAAAAGGATGCCATTAGTAATGCACACAGTAGAGATGAGGCTCCTTTACAGGGTAGCTAGGCTCAACCTCAATAACAGCGTCAAATGTTCAGGAATTCAGGAGTACGGTAACTTCTCCTCTGGGATGACAGGAGTCAGCTGAGGTATTTTGCAAATTTAGTGTGAATCTCCCTTGGCACCTTCTGCAAGAAAAGTATCATGCACATAGGAAAAAGACCCAGGGGAAAACAAAGGATGAATCAGAGAGATTATATCTCTCAACTTGCCTGGTGATTCTACAGGATGATCTGCAAACTTGATGAGGACAGAAAAGTTTGTTCTACCTTGCTCTGCTTGATATCGCTGTAAACCTCATGAGGAAAAGCAGTTTAAAACCAGATAGCTGGACAATTTGTAGTGCCTGGAAGTTAGTGATAAATGTTAAAGCAATCACAGGGACAGCAAGATGGCATGAGTTGGGTAGTAGACATTATTCAGGAGCTATTCGAGAGGGAGAAATTACTTCTGAAAATATAGCTAGGCAGTGAGATAAAATTAAGGTGGAGTTTAAAAACAGAGTGGAAATAAAAGAAAGGCAGCTAGGTTAAGAAGTAACAAGAATTATTTAGAGGGACTGACAGATGTTAATTGTATTGCAGAACAGGGAGAATCTCACAGAACAAAGAGGATCAACTGCAGAATGCCAAGCAGAAATAAGGGATTACCTTGATAATAATGAGTTTAGAAAGATTGCCGTTAAGCAACTGTTTTTTGATAACACTAGAGCACAATAACTTTTAGCACAATGTCTCAGGCAACAGAAAGTAGAAAGGGCTGTTGCCAAGCTTAGGCAGCCTATAACAAGGAAGGTCACAAGAGATCCTGTAGAGGTATTAGAAATATTTTGGAAATTCTATGAAAGTCTGCATAAAGCAGAGAAATATGGAAATCAACAAAAGATACAAATGGAAATGTTCATGGAAAAATAAATATGCCAAGGTTAGAGGTAGATCAAGCTCAATTACTAACGGTCAGGATAGGAGCAGATGAGATAAAAACTGTGATATGTAACCAATCTACAGGAAGTCCCCATGAATAGATGGCATTCCTGTGGAAGTTTGGAAGGTAGGAGGGAAAAAAACTAATGAATAAAAAACACCAGGCTTCGATCCAAATATTTAATATACTTTAGCGCCTTGGCAAAATAGCCTTCAAGAAGTGATATAAAATACAGCAAAAAATCTTCCCTTTATATACCAACCCATCATCAATTAAACAATTAAACAATAAAACACTTAAATTAAACACTTCCAATCTAGCTCCAGATTAAGTCCTGCTGGAGCAAGAGTGTTATATTTTAAAATGTAAATTGCTTCTTTGAAAAGCAGCATATTTTTTAACAACCTTTCACCACCAGTTTTTAAAAAAACTTTCTCCAAAATAGTTGCCTGTAATAGAGTATGATTCCCATCATGTTTCTCAAAAAAATGCATAGCTATAGAACTTTCCATTCTATTCTTTTTTATATCTCTAATGTGCTCTTCTACTCGCACCTTAAACTTTCTTTTACTTTGTCCTATATAATAAAGATTACAAGGGCACCTCAGACAGTAAACAATACCGTCTGTATTGCACCCACAGCTACCATTCACCATAAACTTCTTTTTATTTATCTCAGTAAACGTAGGTACAATATGTCTACATATACTGCAATTATTACATGCTATTGTAGCATTTAATCTAGGGGACCTAACTAAATTAACATCCGGTAAAATAAAATAAGCCTTAACTAATATGTCTTTTAAATTCTGTCCTCTCTTATGTGACATACATATTTATTTACTAATAATTTTTTGTAACAATACATCATTTTGTAAAAAATTCCAATAATGAACAATAACTTTAACTTCTTCACTTAAAATATTATATGATGCCCCCATGGCTGTCTCTTGTAATTAATGGTATATTACATTATTAAAACTAAAAAAAATATTAAGAAGACAAAATTGTAACATTTCTACTATATAATTACATATTGGAGTATCTACCAAAAAGTATTGTACAGCTGCAATTCCATCTTTATGTTTGATACTAGTATACAAACTTTTTACGTCCAACGATACCCAATACATATGTGGATTCTAAGGGACAGTTTGTATTTTCTGCAGAAAGTCAAAAAGAGTCCCTGATATAGGATTGTAGTCTGGCCACATACGGAAACAAGGAATTATGCAAAAGAATTCCTATATTATGCAAAAAGTAGTTAAAGTACAGTTTTGTACCTACCATAAATGTAGATGTTCGAGTGTATACACTGCTGCAGTCATTACACTTGGGTTATCCTGCCATCAGGCGGTTCCCCAGTCGGCCTGAGTTCCAAAGTCTTGGTCCAGCGTTGGTTGCTGTCGCCTCCTCCCTGACGTCAGTGCGACAGGGGTATATAAGATACAGCTGACGCCATTTTCTTCAGTTTTTCTTGCCCCAGATGTTAGGTGCCTGTAAATAGGTAGGCAATTCCAATTGCTAATAAAACATACATAAGAAAAGCAAAAAACAACTTATAGCTACCAGCAAATACTCCCCATAGGTAGGTAGTAAGGGTAGAAGACATAGGTACATACCAGCCAGTAAGAGGGGAAGGAGGGAGGGTAACCTGGACTGCAGCAGTATATACACTCGAACATCTACATTTATGGTAGGTACAAAACTGTACTATGTTTATCGTGTTACACTGCTGCAGTCATTACACTTGGGTAGAATCCCAAAGCTGAGGTGGGGTGGCTGGTTCTATAAGGCATTAGGGGTGGGTATAAGGCCCTGCAGCACTGCAGTGGCAAAGCCAGCTCTGGATTTAGAGTATAGAGGCACATAATAATGCTTGGTGAAGGTATGTACAGAACTCCCAAGTTGCTGCTTCCAAAATATCCTTGGTAGGCACTCCCCTGAGGTAGGCAGTTGAAGTGGCTGTTGCCCTGATGGAGTGAGATCTAATGCTGCTAGGTACAGGTTTTCCATGGTATGTGTAGCAGAAACGTATACAATGTCCTATCCATTTTGAAATGGTCTGTTGTGAAATGGCTTTTCCCTGTGCTCCTGCAGCATATGCTACCAATAACTGCTCAGATTTTCTGAAAGCTTTGGTTTGGTCCAAGTAGAAGCGTAACTGCCTGTGAATGTCCAAAGAGTTCAGTAGTCTCTCCCCTTTATTCTGTGGTTTAGGATAAAAAGTAGGCAGGTGAACAGTTTGGTTTAGAACCACACTGGATACCACCTTTGGCATAAACGTAGGGTTAGTTCTTAAAGACACCTTGTCCTGGTGGAAAATGAGGAAAGGTTCCACTGCCATTAGTGCCTGTAATTCTGAAACTCTTCGTGCTGATGTTATTGCCAGGAGCAGAGCAGTTTTCCAAGAGATATATTTTAATTCTGCTGTGTTAGCTGGCTCAAAAGAAGGTAAAGTTAGTTTTTCCAAAACAAAGTTGAGGTCCCAAGTTGGAGTAGGTGCTCTACGGGGCGGTCTTATGCTTTTAGTCCCTCTGAGGTACTGTTTTAACAGAGGATTAGAAAAAAATTGGTGGATCCGTGTTGTAATGAGTAGAGATGGTAGAGGCGTGGATCTTGACAGATGAGAAGGAGAGGCCTTTGTCCAGCATCTCAGTTAAGTATTGTAGTATCTGAGGAATGCTTGGGACAAGAGAGTCAAGGCTGTGAGCTTGGTTCCAGGCACAGAATCTCTTCCATTTATCCGAATAGGCTTTCCTGGTACTTGGCCTTCTGGCCTCCAGAATGACATCCACAACAGCTTTGGAGAGAGGCATTGCTTGCTTGACTAAGGAATCTTCCATGCAGCTAGGTTTAAGGTCTTTAGCTGGCTGTGTAGTATTTGATTGTTGTGCTGAGTCAGCAGATGTGGGATTTGAGGCAAAATCCAGGGTGGTTCTTGTGCTAAGCTCCTTAAGATTGGGTACCAGTGCTGGCGTGGACAGCCTGGTGCAATCAGGACCATCTTTGGTTCTTCTTGCCTGGCTTTTATGAGTACCTTTGGCAGGAGAGGTAGTGGTGGGAAAGCGTATACTTGTAGGTTCTCCCAGTTGAATGAGAGGGCATCCACTTTCCATGCTTGTGGATGGTAACTCCTTGTGCAGAATTTTTGTAGCTGGCAGTTTATTGGGGATGCAAACAGATCTATGTCCGGGCTCCACCATTTCTGTGTTATCATTCTGAATATTTGTGGATTCAATTCTCATTCGTGGGGATCCATGATGTTTCTGCTTAAGTCGTCTGCCAGTGTGTTTTTCTCTCCTGGCAGGAATTGTGCTTGCAGATGAACTTGAAGGTTTATAGCTGTGTTCCACAAGGTCATGGCTTGTCTGCATAAGAGGTAGGAGTGAGTGCCCCCTTGCTTATGTACCACATAACTGTGGTGTTGTCTGTCTTTAGCAGTAGTTGTCCTGGATGCAGCAGGTCCTTGAAAGCTATAAGGGCATTTTGTACAGCTAGCATCTCTTTTTGATTGATGTGAAGATGCCTTTGTTCTGCGGGCCACGTGCCCTGAATACATTTGCCTGCCATGTGTGCTCCCCAGGCATAATCCGATGCATCTGTTGTCAGTGTTTGCCTGGCTGTGGGTTGTGTAAAAGGTTGTCCCTTGTTGAGGTGACAAGATTGAGCCCACCATTGAAACTCCTGTTGAAGGCAAGGGATTAGTGGTATAACCAAACTTTGACAGTGTTGAGACCATACATTCTTTAGGTACCATTGTAGTTTCCACATATGCAGCTTGGCATATGGAATTAGTAGTATGCAGGATGCCATGTAACCCAAGGCCTGCAGAATTTTTCTTGCAGGGAGTTGGGTCTTTGTTGCCATCAACTGAAAGTATTGAGTCAGTTGTCTTTGCTTTTGTGTTCAAGCTGGCACCCAGGAATATAATCTCTTGTGAGGGCACTAGTTTTGATTTCTTTTCATTTACTGTGCACCCCAGGCAACTTAGTAACTTTTTTACAAACGCCAGATGCCTTAGAAGAATGTCCTTGCTTTCTGCTTGAATCAGGCAGTCGTCCAGGTACGGATAAATTTGAATTCCTTTCTGTCTGCAAAATGCAATTACTGGTGCCAGGCACTTTGTGAAGACCCTGGGTGCAGTGGATAAGCCAAAGGGCAGTGCAGAGAATTGGTAGTGCATTGAACCAGCTATGAATCTGAGGTATCTTCTGCAGTTTTGTCTGATAGGGACATGCAGGTATGCCTCCTTGAGGTCCAAAGTCACGAGCCAAGCTTTCTTGCCCAGCATGGGAAGAAGCTGCTGTAATGTCACCATTTTGAATTTCGGAACATCCAGTTAAGTGTTTAGAGATAAAAGATCCAGAATGGGCCTTCAGGCTTTGTCCTTCCTGGGTACCAGAAAGAGTCTTGAGTAAAATCCTTGTCCTTGCTCCTGTGATGGTACATTTTCAATAGCTCTCATATCCATGAGTGCTGTAATTTGTTTTTGAGCCTCTGCCCATTGATTTGGTGGCAGATTTGGCATTCCTTTTAGCCTTGGCAGAGTGTGAAAGTGGAACCTGTAACCTTGAAATATAATGTTGAAAACCCATTTGTCTTTGGTGATCATTTGCCAATTGTGGTAGAAGAGTGCCAGTTTTCCTCCCAAGGGGGCTTCCAAGAGGGATTTGTTTGGCAGCTGTAGTGGGAAGTCATTGGAGCTGCTTTTTATATGGTTGGGGGCCGTCTTCCCCTTCTTTCTGGCCTGATGCAACCCAATGTCGAGGCCTATAAGGACCTTGTGTTTGACCTCTACCTCTTGGATGTCTGTATCTTCCCCTTTGAGGTCTGTCTGTAATTGGAAAGGACCAATCCTTAGTTGGCCAGTTTCTGCTAAATCTAGGAGGCTGAACCTGTAAGAAATCCTTCACTGTTTGCATAGATGTTGCCTTATCCTCCATTTTCTTTAATACCTCTTCTGCCTTAACTCCAAATAACATATCCTGCTGCAAAGGTGCATCCAATAATTTTGCTTTAACATGATCTGGTAACGTATGTTCTTTTAACCAAGCATGTCTTCTAATGACAGAGCCTGTAACTGCTGCTCTGCAGGAGGCCTCTACAGAATCAAAACCACATTGCAAAGTATGCTTTCCCACTTGTTCAGCTGCATGTAATAAATCCTGCATTTCTTTAAAATTAGTAGGATCTGATTCTGGAAGCATTTTCTGTTTTAACTGAGACAGTAGAAACTGCTGATATTTTATCATGTAAAATTGGCAATTTAAGGCTCTCATTGCTAAAGTTGCAGACGTATATACTTTCTTTCCCCATCTGTCGAATGCTCTGGAATCTCTGTCAGAGGGAACTGGATTCCTGGCTGATGAGGCCTTAACTCCTTTGGATCCCTGAGAAATAGTTTCAGGGTCAGCTACAGGGCTTTTATACAGACATTTATGTCAGTCAGGGACTCTGTAGTATCTGTCAGGTTTAACAGGGGCTGGAGGTAAGGAATCAGGATTTAAGCTGGATTCAGTAAACACATCATCCACAATATCTAGCACTGGCAGAATAACAAGGGGTCTGAGTTGAGGTAATAAAAGGAAGTATCTGAGCCTTTTCTTGGATTCTGAGTAATCCTGACCTTCCCAGTGGAAATGCTCCCTCATGGTATGTAGGGTTTCGCCAAAGGAGTAGTCCTCAGGCGGTGAGTCTGATGGAATTGATTCCTCAGCATCAGAATCCTCAAAAGGGGGTAAAGAGTATTCTAGGTCTGAGGATGAATCAGAAAAGATGGACACCTGGTTGGATGAGTCATAGTCTGCATCCTGTCTAGGCCTTTTATCAGGAGGGGGATGGGACCCCCTGATCAGAGTGATTAGGTCTTCGGCCATTTTGAGCATTTGTTTCTTAGGCATGGAGGCCTGTCCAGGAGAGTGCTGTATTTGTTTTTTTGATTTTAAAGGAGACTTAGACTTAGCTGAGGGTTTAATGCTTAACTGAGTAGGTCTGAAGACACCCTCTGAAGCTGTGGGTTGTTCAGCTTCTCCGGATCCCTCTGAAAGGTTAAGTCTCGGTAGGCTGAATAACTTGTGCGTCCGAAGGCCCAGCCATATCCACGTGGGAGTCAGAGGCGGGCTGTGGTTCTACAGAGGTGGTTGTCAGGGGCTGCAAAGGCACCTCGCTGAAAACTGGAGAACCAGCGACTAGCCTAGAAGAGGCTTCATCGTCAGTTTTAGGCCTCAGATGCCTATCCTTGTCTTTGCACTTTTCGTGTATTCCGGTCGTCGGAAGTTCCGACGGCATGGTATAATTGAATTTTCTACCAAAATAATGTCGGGCAAAATCAAACCGACGTTTAATATTGCACTTGTTAAACCTAGCGCAAAACCGGCAACCAGTGACGTCGTGGTCTGGGCCTAGGCATGGGATACAATAGGAATGGAAAGCCTTATGAGTTATTTGTTTCCCACAAGAAATACAGTTATTAACTTTTACTGACATTGGTCTAAGGCAAGAAAAAGTTTCCCCAACGGGGTACTTAGCTTTGTAGAAGACTTCGGTTCTGGATTTGGAATGAAAATCTCAGGAGACGGCCGACCGGCACTTGCGAACTGCTTTTGCTTCGGGCACCGCGCGGCAAGAAAGACTGAAGAAAATGGCGTTGGCTGCATCTTATACACCCCTGTCGCATTGACGTCAGGGAGGAGGCGACAGCAACAGACGCCGGACCAAGACTTTGGAACTCAGGCCGACTGGGGAACCGCCTGACAGCAGGATAACCCAAGTGTAATGACTGCAGCAGTGTAACACGATGAACATCTATTGACACTATAGGACTCCCCGGAGGGTTTCTTTCATGTTTATATAACTTGGGCAAGCAGTAGAATGTGGCCATACATATTCTTTCAAAATCACATTCTTTCTTGGCCATATGTTCTGTAATATATCCCAATCGATATCCCTTATTTAACAATTGTCTAAATTCTTCTACTGCTTCATAATAAATTTTCATGCTGCTAACTTCACACACAGTTTTATTCTGTAAATGCTCCATACACATATGAAGATATTGTATATGGTGCATTACTACAATTTTATTACCCTTGTCCGAGGGTTTAACTATTAAATCCTTCATTTTGGACAAATTCTGCAGTGACTTCCATTCTTGTTTTGTTAAATTATAACTTGTTTTATGCTTCTCTACAGAAAAATTAGAATACAGCTGCTCTACAGCAAACTTCACCATTTCTGTAAAGATTTTAATAGATTCATTTGTGTAGGGGGGATAAACGTACTTTTAAAGTACACATTCCTATCATTTAACAAACAATAAGCATTTTCAGTCATTTCTAAATCATCTACATCAGAAACACATGAATAAAAACTTTCCTCATCACTTAGATATTCATTTTCATCACTGACATTATTTTCAGAGCTATTATGAAATGCAAAAAAAACATTTAAGTGCAGTTTTCGTACTAACTGAAAAATGTCTTGTTTCATTACATGTAGCCTAGGCATAACTGTCGGAATAAATTTCAAACCAAAATTTAAAACATTCACTTGTTCCTGTATCAAGGAACAACCTGTTAAATCAACAACACAATTATGGGAAACAAAATCACTGCCATCTACCTCGCTTAAGCGTCTGCTTAAAATGGCCATCCACTGATTGCTGCTGTCTCTGAAAAGATTTTTGCCTGGAAATGTTTACATAGATATTTCTATACCCCAAGTAGACTCTAGAGAATTTTTCCTCAGGTACACAGCAAATGCTGGAGGGGCGAAGGGGAAGAAAGAGGCAACTGGGAACATATTTTCTGGGAGTGCAGCAAGTTGGTGGACTAAGGATTACCTGCGACATGCAGTGTCAGAGATGCTGGGTGGGCACATTGGTCTGATGAGGGAGATGATTTTTCTGAGCTATGACACAAAATCGCAATTGCCTAGACATGGTAAAGGCCTTGGTGTGTCTAATAATGGTGGCTGCCAAGAAAGCAATTACTAGAAAATGGAAATCAAAATGTAAACCAACTATACTGGAAATAGTCAGTACAGTAACAGAGATAAAGCTAGAAATGAGATCTTTAGAAAAGGGTAGGAGCAAACTACATAAGAAAAAATGGGAATTGTGGGAACAATACATACAAGGGAGGAATGAGGCCTAAAAGGTAGCAGGACTTAAATGAGCTATGTAATGTTTGAGTGAGAAAGACTGAGTAGACTATAAGTGATGTATAATGTTTGCAACTAGGAGTGTGTCACTATGGTTTGTGATGTAAAATGCTTGAGACTAGGATTGTGTCGGTGTGGCTTGTTTTCATTTATATAAATGAATGATTGTCTATGTAGTAAGTGATGGCTTAATGAAAACGTTTCAGGAATGGAATAATTTAAGTAATACTGCTTAGGTTATATGATATATAGCAATATATGTGAAGCATAATGTTTATGTTAATATAGTTTGATTACTTTTATATGAATGCAAATTTGCCTATGTCATAAGTGATAATTCAATAGAGGTGTGTGGGGAAAAAAAAGTTGATTAGGAGGATATAGGAGGGATCAGAGGCGAAAATTAAAGTGGATGACGTCCTTAGTTCACAGGTTCATAGGTGTTTACTAGGCTAACAACCACAAGGGCCTTTTTAAGCCTAGCCATGCATCCCAAATCTCTGACAAGTTCGGATATCCTTGATAAGTGTAAGCAGGGGCCTGGAATATGAATCATTTATAGGTTACCTGTTTGCATTACAGACATAGGTGCCACACCAGGGATGAATTTCCGGTTTTCCCATCCAATTTTCCAAGTTGCACTTGAATTGGATTAGGGAGGAACTCTGCTTCACATGGATGGGGAGCCTGTTCCATAGACAGGGTAGTCTCTCCAACAGGTCCTATTTACAGTGAGTATAAAAAGTGTACATACCCCTGCTAAAATGCCAGGTTTTTGTGATATAAAAAAATGAGACCACAATAAATCATTTCAAAACTTTTCCCAGCTTTGAAGTGACCTATAACTTGTACAATTCAATTGAAAAACAAATCTGTTAAGGCAAAAAATATAAAAAATAAAAAACGTACAATAAGCTGGTTGGATAAGTGTGCACACCCTTAAACTAATACTTTGTTGAAGCACCTTTTGATCTAATTACAGCATTCAGTCTTCTTGGGTACACACTAGCCATCAAATCAAAGAGGCTCTGATTAACCCCAAATAAAGTTCAGCTGTCCTAGTAGGATTTTCCTGACATTTACTTAGTTGCCTGCTACAGCAAAAGCCATGGTTCGCAGACAGCTTACAAAGCATCAATGGGATCTCATTGTTGAAAGGTATCAGTCAGGAGAAGGGTACAAAAAAAATTCCACAGCACTGGATATACCATGGAACACAGTGAAGACGGTCATCAAAAAGTGGAGAAAATATGGGACAACAGTGACATTGCAAAAAACTGGGCGTCCCTCCAAAATTGATGAAAAGACAAGATGAAAACTGGTCAGGGAGGCTGTCAAGACACCTACAGCAACACTGAAGGAGCTGCAGGAATTTCTGGCAAGTACTGATTGTGTACTACATGTGATAATCTCCAATATTCTCCATATGTCTGGACTATGGGGTACGGTTTCAAGACGGAAGTCTTTTCTTACACAGAAAAACATCCAGGCCTGGCTAAAATTTGCAAAAGAATACATCAAGTCTCCCAAAAGCATGTGGGGAAATGTGTT
The DNA here is from genome assembly GCF_019279795.1 of Protopterus annectens. Classification (NCBI taxonomy): domain Eukaryota; kingdom Metazoa; phylum Chordata; order Ceratodontiformes; family Protopteridae; genus Protopterus; species Protopterus annectens. The sequence continues at coordinate 1,251,822,107 of NC_056727.1, forward strand.
ATGGTCTAATGAGACCAAGGTTGAACTTTTTGGCCACAATTCCAGAAGGTACGTTTGATGCAAAAACAACACTTCGCATCACCAAAAGAACACCATCCCCACAATGAAGCATGGTGGTGGCAGTATCATGCTTTGGGGTTGCTTTTCTTCAGCTGAAACTAGGGCTTTAATCAAGGTGGAGGGAATTATGAACAGTTCTAAATACCAGTCACTTTTGGCCCAAAACCTTCAGGTGTCTGCTAGAAAGCTGAAGATGAAGAGGAATTTCACCTTTCAACACGACAATGACCTCAAGTATACATCCAAATCAACAAAAGAATGGCTACACCAGAGGAAAATTAAAGTTCTGGAATGGCCCAGCCAGAGCCCACATCTAAATCCAATAGAAAATCTGTGGGGTGACCTGAAGAGGGCTGTGCACAAGAGATGCCTTTGCAATCTGACAGATTTGGAGTGTTTTTGCAAGAAGAGTGGGCAAATATTGTCAAGTCAAGATGTGCCATGCTGATAGACTCCTGCGCAAGAAGACTGAATGTTGTAATTAAATCAAAAGGTCCTTCAACAAAGTATTAGTTTAAGGGTGTGCACACTTATGCAACCAGCTTATTGTATGTTTTTTTTATTTGTTATATTTTTTTCTCCCAAAAGATTTGTTTGTTTTTCAATTGAGTTGTACAGGTTATAGGTCACATTAAAGGTAGGCAAAGTTTTGAAATGATTTATTGTGGTCTCATTTTTTATATCACAAAAACCTGGCAATTTAACAGGGATGTGTATACTTTTTATATCCACTGTATGTCACAGGCAAGGTTTAAGTCTTTAGAACAGGTAATTCTAGTACTGTGTATTTTGTGAATATGCTGGAGGTCCATCAGACAGAGGTCTGACAATGTCCTGTATGCCAGGCACAGATCTCCCCTCAAAAGCCTGTAGGAGACAGAATACAGGGATAGGGCCCTGAGGCAGTCTGCAATGGACATATTACTTATGCCCTGTATTGTTTTAGTGAGGAACCTCTGTGGACATTCCAATTGTTGGATATGCCTGGTTAGGTACATAGCAAAGGGGGCATTGTGCTCAATGACAGCCCACTCTGATAACTTCTGCTTCAGGAGAGGAACCAGTCAGGGATGTCCTCTTTCCCCTTTGTTACTTGAATTATATTTAGAACAATTGACAAAGAAAATAAGGAACTCAGAAATTCAAAGATATAATTGGTATGGTAGTCAAGAAAAGCTGGCTCTAGTTGCACGTCATCATTATATACCTGACAAAAGCAGAAAGTGACATTACAGTGTTGTGGAATATTTTGAGACCGTTTCAAATCATTTCGGGATACAAAATGAATGAAGCTAAAACAAAGGCAATAGTGGTAAATTATGTACCCACATATGAATTGGTTCAGCAATATCCATACTTATGGGGATATGATCAAATGAAGCATTTAAGAGTTGTTGTGTCTTTCGGCTTTTCCCGGTTAGGGGTCGTCACAGCGGAACTCCGGTCCGCTAATGATTGGCAGTAGATTTTTATGTGCTGAGTTGCCAGCCCTGACGCACAACTTTCAATGAAGGTACACCCATTCACGCATGTCTCCACACAGAAGACGCTCTAGTTGAGAATCGAACAGGACAATGTCTTACTGTGAGGTGACAAACGCTACCGCAGCACCACCACCGCAGTATGGATTAAAAATTATTCTGGTGTGGCAGCTAAGGATATGTAGGAAGAGACTAAACAAAAGATAATACAAAAACTGAGAAAATGGAAGCTTTGTTATATGGGTATGTATAGTAAGATACAAGCAGTTAAAATGTTTTTAGTCCCATTAGTCTTATACACAGGTCAGGCATATTTTTATCAACCAGAGTACAGGTTGTGGATAGCAATTAACAAAGAGCTGAAGGGCTTTACCTGGGAGGGGCAGACGACAAGAGTCAAGTGGGATAAACTGATTCTTCCAGCTGAACACGACAGATTGCGATTACCAGATTTGAAGGGGTATTTCAGAGCTACACAGTTAAGGCTCCTATATGTAGCACAAGCAGAAAACTTTAATTCAAAGTAGAAAGAGATGACGAAACGGGGGAAAGCTCCAGTAACAGGAGAGACTGGGATTTTGAATGCAGACCTTTAAGGAGAATAACAATAATCATACAGAACATTATATTTATGAAGTAGCAGACAGCATCCTAAGAACTAAGCCAACACGGGAATGGAGAAAGGAGATTCTGCTAATATGAATAACTGCAATTAGGGATATATACAATAGGGAATAGGGGACTAGAATTTATTGGAGAAAACTGGCAAAGGAACCAAGGTACTGGCAGCAAACAATTAGAGGGGGAAAAATTATAGAATGGGAAGACACCAATAATTTATTCGGACTGCAGGTTAGAAATTGCCTTATCAAGGATTGATATCAGAGTATAGGCAAAGAGAAAGAAATAGGGGAGTCCAAAACGAAAGACCAGCACTGGTATAGTTTTTAGTAGAATCTAGAACAGAAGCTGCCATTAAAGAAAGAATAATTAGCAGAGCATATAAAATATTGCATTATAACTATAAGAATCAAAGGAGGTTAGAAAGGATTGGGAAGAGAGACTGGATAAGCCATTCACAAAGAAACAATGGAAGGATATATGCATGTCTCGCAAAAGCTTTAGGATTTTTTGCTTGGAAATGTTTACATAGATGTTTTTATACCTCAAGTAGACTCCAGAGAAGTTTTCCTCATGTAGAAAGGAAATGTTGAAGGTGTGACAGGGAAGAAAGAGTTAACTGAGAACATGTTTTCTGGGAGTGCTGAGAATTGGCAGACTACGAGGAATCGCTGTGGGATGCACTGTCAGAGATGCTGGGGGGGGGGGGCAGACTGGTGTGAGGAGGGAGATGACTCTTCTGAGCTATGACACAGAATCAGAACTGCCTAGACATAGTAAAGCCTTGCCGTGTCTGATTATGGTGAATGCCAAAAAAAAGCAATTACTAGAAAAAGGAAATCACAATCTAAAGCAGCTATCCTAGAAGTAGTGAATACAGTAACAGAGGTAACTTACTGGAACTGAGACCTTTAGAAAAGGGTAGGAGCAAACTACAGAGAAAAAAATGGGAATTGTGGGAACAATACAGTACAAGGGGGGAATGAGGTTTAAAAGGAGGCAGGACTTAAAATGATTGGGTAGATTATACGTGATGTACAATGTTTGCAACTGGGAGTGGGTCAGTACGGTTTGAGAAGTAAAATGGTTACAACTAGTACTTTGCTGGTGTAGTTTATTTTAATTTACATAAATGTATGATTGCCACTGTTGCAATTGATGGTTTAATAAAGATGTTTCTTGTTTAAAAAAAGAATTGAATCATTTAAGAAATGTTGCTTAGGTCATATGATATATAGCAATATATCTGAAGTATAATGTTTGGAAACGTCAGCCTGTCATACAATTTGATTACTTTTATACAAAAGTAAATTTGCCTATATCACAAGTGATAATTCAATAAAAGTGCTTGAAAAAATGTTAATTTTTTTGCTGTGTAGCTGCTACTAGAACCATTCAGGGTGAGACTTTTCTAACAGACATACTGGTCACAAAGAATGGAGTCTTGTACAGCAAAAATATCAGTAAGCTTGAATCCCCACGTTTTAACACGGTGGGAGATATAGAAGAAAGGGTTACAAAACTCCACAAGCTGGACTTTTCATGTGCCAAAATCGTAAACATAATAAGCATTTCTCTTCTTAGGGCTAGAAATCAGGACAAAGCCAAAAATAATAAAGGGACAAAGGTCCAAAAATAGGGACATATTTTAAACATTGCTCTATAAACTTAGAAAGTTTGTGTTAGCATCTATTTTCTCAAGGATATGAAGTCTAAACCTCAACGTCTGTTGTTATTTATGGACTTCAATCCCTGGTGATTTGCCACAAAACTTTATGAGGAACATAACCAAAAATATTAGGCAAAAATCAGGACATTCTGCAAAGTTCTAGACAGTTCAAAGGTATGGCAATAAAATGTAGGAGCCTGGGAGGCAAATTCCTACAGAATTGGGAAATTTCATGTAAATCCAACAGTGTATACACTCTGGAAGCTGAACAGCACAGAAACAATATACAAAGAGATAAATGGAGAGGCCACGCTTTAGTTATATGTGGCAAAATGAACTGTACTGTTTTAAATAGCACAGTTTAAAAAGTTACAGACTTTTACAAAAGTAGTATAGTTCGGTACCAATAAAGGCTGTCTTCCAAAAACACAAAATCAAAGCCTCATTCCACAAGATCCACTCGCTTTTCCACAGGTAAAAAACTTTATTGAACAAATAAAACTCAGCAAGATAGAAGTCAATGAATTAGGATTTAGCGCTTTGCACACATTAAGAAAGTACAGTTGTCTACACTTACCATAAATGTAAATGTTCGAGTGTATTCACTGTTGCAGTCATCACATTTGGGTTATCCCTGCCAGGGTAGCCCTCGGCTGGCCCGAATACCAGAGGCTTAGTATTTCTGCGTCGGTTGCTGTCGCTTCAGTACTGACGTCAGGTCATCAGGAATATAAAGTAAGGCAGCCGAAGCCACTACATCAGTTTTTCTTGCCCTAACTTGTCAGGAACCAGGTTCTGGTGGAAGAACCCCACCAGTACAAAGTAAATACCAATAAAGAGAAGAAAAGGGGGCTGGAGGGAGGGAAACCAGGAATGTAACAGTGAATACACTCAAACATCTACATTTATGGTAAGTGTACACAACTGTACTATGTTCTTTGTGTTTCACTGTTGTAGTCATCACATTTGGTTTGATTCCCAAATCTGAGGAAAAGGGTGGAGGCAGTCAAGGAAACTAAGGGCTGGCTAGGATGCCCTGCAAGACCGCAGAGGCAAACCCTGCCCTGCCCTGGATTTGGAGAAGAGAGGCAGGTGGTAATGTTTGTTAAAAGTGTGAACAGATGTCCAGGTGACAGCCTCTAGGATGTCCCTGGTGGGGACTCCTCTGAGGAAAGCTACAGAGGTGGAGTGAGTCCTGACCCCCTTGGGGGGAGGCTTTCCATGTTGTTTGTAGAAGAAATGGATGCAGTGTGCTATCCATATGGAAATGGTTTGTTTGGAGATGGCTTTGCTTCTGCCCTTGTAGCAAACTAACCAGCAATTGATCAGACTTTCTGAAAGATTTGGTCCTGTCTAGATATAATCTGAGCTGTCTGTACACATCTAGAGAGGGGGGATCCTTTCCCCCTTGTTCTGGGGATTAGGGAAAAAGGTGGGCAAATGAATGGATTGGTTGAGAGCCACACTGGACACCACCTTGGGCATGAAGGATGGATTAGTTCTAAGGGATACCCTGTCCGCATGGATGATGATGAAGGATTTCACAGCCATGGGCGCTTGCAGCTCAGAGACTCTTCCGGCTGAAGTGATAGCCAGAAGGAAAGCTGCTTTCCAGGAGAGAAATTTTAGCTCTGCAGAAGAAGCTGGTTCAAAAGGTGGCAAGGTGAGCTTTTCTAATACAAAGTTAAAGTCTCAAGCTGGTGTTGGTGCCCTTCTGGGTGGCCTCAAGTTGCTAGCCCCTCTTAGGAACTGTTTGTGAGAAAAGGGGCTGCTCAGTGGGGAAATAAGCAGTGATAGTAGAGGCATGAATTTTTACAGAGGAGAAAGACAGGCCACTGTGTAGTAGGTCAGCTAAGTAATCCAGGATGAGAGGGAGGGAGGGCTGTGCCATATTGGCTCCCTTAGCCTGAATCCAGGTGTAGAACCTTTTCCATTTGTCAACATAAGACTTTCTAGTGCTAGGGCATCTGGCCTAATGTATAACATCTAGAACTTGTTTACTGAGGTTGGCAGATTGATCGGGGTTAGGGAATGAGCCAAGCTGCTAAACTGAGCGTCTGCAATCGGGAATGTATGAATTCCCCTTCCCTCTTGATCAGGAGGTTTGGAATCTGAGGAAAATGCCATGGTGGCAGAGGGGACAGGCTGCGCAGCAAGGGGTACCAGTGCTGGTGAGGCCAGTCTGGAGGTAAAAGAATTGTCCTTGGTTTTTCCTCCTTTACTTTGAGCAGTACCCTGGGGATGAGAGGTAGTGGAGAAAAGGCATAGACCTATAGATTGACCCAGGGGAAGGACAGGGTATCCACTTTCCAAGCCATGCACTGATGCTCCATGGTGTAGAATTTGCTGAGCTAATGGTTGGTGTGGGAGGCAAAGAGGTGCACCTTCGAGGTGCCCCATTTCTGAGTTATCAGGGTGAAGGTTCTTCTGTTGAGCTGCCACCTGTGTGGGTTCAGAAGATTTCTGCTTAATTTTTCTGGCAGAGAGCTGAGAGAACCTGGCAGGAATTGTGCTAACAGGTGGAGTCGTATGGCAGAGGCTGTGTGCCAAAGGGTCATGGCCAGCCTGCATAGAGAGTAGGAGTGTGTCCCTCCCTGCTTGTTGACATACCACATCACAGTGATGTTGTCTGTTTTGATCAGGAGAGTCCCTGGAGAGAGAAGGGGTTTGAAAGCTATCAAGGCGTGCTGGACACACCATCATCTCTTTTTGGTTGATGTGCAGAGGGATTTGCTGCGGGCTCCAGTGGCCCTGCATGCACCTGCCATCCAGGTGTGCACCCCAAGCATAGTCTGATGCATCCGTGGTGAGGGTCTGGGTGGCGGGGGGTGGTGAGAAAGGCAGTCTCTTGTTGTGGGAGCATGCTGTTGCCCACCTAAGAAAATCTTTTCTGAGGAAAGGAATTATAGAAAGAAAAGTTTCCAGGTCTTGAGAGTGTCTATACCAAAGGCTCTTTAGGTATCACTGAAGTTTCCTCACATGCAGTCTGGCATATGGAATGAGTAGTATGCAAGATGCGATGAACCCCAGAGCTTGCAGGATCTCCCTTGCTGATAACTGCGGTATGATGGCTAGTTGAGAGAAGTAAGCTGTCAGGAAAATGTATTTTTCTGGTTTAAGGAATGCCATCTGGGATAGTGTCCAGGCTTGCTCCCAGGAAAATAATCATTTGGGTAGGCGCCCTGTTTGGATTTCTTTTCGTTGATTGTGTACCCTAGGGAGGTTAGTATTGTCTTTACAAAGGCCAGGTGCTTGAGCAGCTTTTCCTGGCTGCCTGAGTGAATAAGGCAGTCGTCTAAGTATGGGTAAAACTGGATATTCCTTTGTCTGCAAAAGGCAATGGCCAGAGCCAGACATTTTGTGAAAACTCTGGGAGCAGTAGATAAGCCAAAGGGAAGCACAGAGAAATGAAAGTGTTGAGATCCTTCCCTGAAATGGAGATATTTCCTGCATGATTCCCTGATAGGAATGTGGAGATAGGTCTCTTTTAGATCTAGGGTGGCTAGCCAAGAATCCTTGGACAGCATGGGTAGCAGCTGCTGGACGGTGAGCATTTTGAATTTTGGGATCACCAGGAAGGTGTTTAGAATGGATAGATCGAGGATGGGGCACCAGGTGCCCTCTTTTCTGGGCACCAGAAAAAGTCTGGAGTAGAAGCCTTGGCCTATCTGTTCTGCAGGAACGTGCTCTACTGCCCTCATAGAAATCAGGGAAAGGATTTGCTGTTGAGCTTCTGTCCACTGGTTTGGAGGTAGATCTGGGAAGGCTTTTGGGGATGGAAGCATGTGGAAACAAAATTTGTATCCCTGGGACACTATGTTGAGAACCCAGCAGTTGTTGGTAATGGTGGCCCAGGTGCTTGCATGAAAAGAGAGTTTTCCTCTTAGGGGTAAGTGAAGGTGGGCAGAGGGAGGGGGTGGGGGAAGTGAGTCATTGTGAGTTCTTTCCATAAGGGGATGGCTTAGAACTCCTTTGTTTTGAAGTGGAAGTAGTCCACTGCTTAGATCTCTGCATTCCCTGTGGCTGCTGTCTGGGGGGGGGGGGGGGGGTCTAGTTCCCGGGGCCTGGGCTGGACTGGTTTAGTGGGAGCAGGAAAGGACCAGAGCTTGGTGGGACAATGCCTGCTGAACCTGGGTGGCTGGACCTGTAAAACTGCCTGCATATATTTTGCTTTTTCTTCCATCTTTTTTAAGACCTCTTCTGCCTTAGTGCGAAATACGTTGTCTTTGTGCAAGGGGGCATCCAACAATTTAGATTTGACATGGTCTGGCAAGGGCTGTTCCTTAAGCCATGCATACCTTCTAATAACAGATCCGGTGACTGCTGCCCTGCAAGAAGCTTCTAGGGTGGCAAAAACCACAGTGCAAGGTGTGTTTAGTTACTTGACTTGCAGAATGCATTAACTCTTGTAACTCTTTAGATTCTGCACAAGCAGGAAAGCAAGACATTTTTGTTTGTGGAGTTCCACGGTATGTTGCTAAAATTTTAGCATATGGAACTGACAATTTAGTGCCCTGTGGACCGGAGAACTGACGACTAGCTTAATGGGAGCGTCGTTGATAGGTTTGGACCTGTGCAGTCTTGTCTCTGTCTTTACGTTTTTTCGGAAGATCTGCTGTCAGATGGCTTACCGAAGCTATACTGGAGTTCGAGAACTATAAGTGAAAATATCTAGTTACAATAAGGGCCTGATGATGGATAGTTCTGGCGTTGAACAAAGCACAGAAGCGACAATGGAGGACGTCATGGTCTGGGCCTAAACAAGTGACGCAGTAAGAATGAAAGTCTCGGTGTGGTATTTGCTTTCCATAGGCGAGACAATTGTTAACTTTTTCTGACATTGGTTAGTGCAAGAAAAAAGGATCCCCAACGGGGTACTTAGCTTTAGAAGATTTCAGCTTCAATTTGGTAGACGAAATTCAGGTAGCGGCTGACCAGCACTCGTGCGAACTGCTTCTGCTTCGGGCTCCATGGCAAGAAAGACTGATGTAATGGCATCGGCTGCCTTACTTTATACTACTGACGACCTGACGTCAGTCCTGAAGTGACAGCAACCGACGCAGAAATACTAAGCCTCTGGTATTCGGGCCGGCCGAGGGCTACCCTGGCAGGGATAACCCAAATGTGATGACAGCAACAGTGAAACATGAAGAACATCTGTGAAGTTAGTTTATAGAAATAGGCACGAAATAATCTGTGGTTTAGGGTGCAGCTGTCCTTTGATGTTTTATCATGAAGTTGCCTCCTCCGCGGTTGACATATGCTAGCAACATAAAAGAAAAAGCAGAACACGACAAGGGTCACTCATTTAGATTCACGGCATTAAATCAATAGCCATACTGCAAAAAGTCATGGGACTGCATTTACAACAGCACAATTCCTGTAAAGTGAAAAACAAGAGCTTAGAACACACACAGTGTTTGAAACAACAGCAAACTAACTGCTTGTCCTTGAACACAAGACCACACAGCATTAGGCAGTCCTTTATCACAAACAAAAACATTTTTTTGCAAACCCTCATTACTTCTACAAACTAGCTTCACAGTTCCTCTACTGTACAGAAGCATGTAACTGCACAAACAGTGCTATTTGAAAACAGCACAGTTCATTTTGACATACAGGTCAATTCAGCATTCACTAAAGACCAACTTCTAATGCTTGGTATTTCAATATTTGAAAGCTACATTAAGCCCCTTTCAACAATCAGGCATTCAAAACAACTGCATGTTTCCCAGCTAGTCTGTGCTGTGAGTCTGTGGATTATAAATCTGCATTCTAGACGGTCTTGAGAAATTTGACTGATGCCAACCCAAGGGTGTAACAGGGCTGTATATAAGTCACAGTAAGTCTTGCTAATATAGGTAACATTAATATTTACTATCAAACATAATTTAACAGACAGCTATTCCTACACTGGCAGTGTTCAGCAAACACTGTGGAGGCTGCATGCAGTAAATGTAAATATAACTGGCAGAAAGGGTTCTTACGTTGGAAGGGACACAACTGTTCACAAGAATGACAGCAAAGGACAGAGCAGTACATAAAAACAGCAGAACTGATTTTTAATGGTTTACAGTGCTGACAAACCTATATATGTCAATAGGTGCTCCAAACAATATAAGCCTCTAAGACAGGCAACTTGCTTTAATCCACGTAAATGACGTGTGTGTGTTACAGTAATGTATATGTAAACAGTATGCATTTAAATGCAGGGAAATCTAATGAGTTAACTTAAGGTGTTATTGCTAGTTAGGCCCTCTGCGATCACTGGCACTAGATGTGGGGCAAGCTTCAAAGTCATGATCTGATACCAGCAAGGGGTCCATGTTCAGTCATTGAACGGAAACGGCATGTTTCAACAAACATGCTATTCATCGAGCTGTTTGAATAAGATCACATTGTGGTAGGGAACAGTAAATTTGCCCCTTCCCCACTGTAGTATGATCTCTGAGTTGCTATATATAATTAGTGGGAGAAGGGGGGGATGTGGGAGCAACTCCCCACATGAGGAGTTTAGCTGAATGACATTTTTGATGCAATGCCATTCAGCGCTTTTTCCATTTGTTGACTGAACACAGACCCACCGGCAAGCTATGTCAAACCAATAAAACACAAGGTGATGTCAAACCAATATCTATGATATCAAAACTATTGCATTACAACAATATGACAGTAAGATTCTGACATCATTAGCTCTCCACAAAAGTACATGGTTAATCTTCTACAACCAGTAATCCATTATGTTTAAACAATCATATGTACAAATAAATTAATTTGCATAGCAGTGCCTCATTAAATCAATTATCCGGTTATGTGACAGAGCTGATACTTTAACCATACTTCAGTTTACTTTGAACGGTGAAAGCATTTTTAAGACAACAGATATTAAAATATTATTTCCAAACAAATACTTGCAAAATGAAAACCTAAATATATGAAAGCCCTTTTAGCCCTACAAACTTGCTTACCAACCAAAATAAAAAACTCAATTTAAATACAAGCTCAGCCAAAGCATCAGTACTATATTCAAGTAACTGTTAGCAGTATACCAGTTACCTTACTATTGCTCTGATGTAAGTAATTTTATTAATTTTGGTAAACTACTTCCATTTCTTGACATTGTATGTGCTACCAAGTTATGCAGAATGTGAGAGGAAGGGAGAATGCTCCCTTGTCACAAACAATTTTGGTATATTTGTACTCCAGTTTATGGGTCAACCACCCAGTGGCATTTCCATGCTCAGCCGTGCAAATCAAACCATCAACTCCCTGCTGTATTTCCTGCACTAAGCTGTGCTTTTACTTTTTGTTTTATATCTTTTTAAGAAATTACCAATTTTCTAAGTAATCCTTAGCTAACACTACAGACCATTTCCAGCAATGGGAGATCAGAAGGATTGCATTTTTAAAGTCACCAATAAGTTAAGCAAACAATAAACCTTAGCAGGGTATACAGCATGATGAAAAAAAAAACTTTATGCTCTGGACAAGAACTTGCTTTAGCTACTTCAGATGTGTTTATTTTGACAAAATGCATACTCTCAAATTAAACTCATACTTTACACAGAGATCATGTGGAAAATATGAAAAACAAAAGCATTTCAAAATGTTGTATATCTGTTGAAGTAATCCATTCTCACTTGCAATAAACTGATGTTGTTTAACTTTCTGCATGGCCTTCATATAGTTTCTTTATGAGTAAATGTTTGAACTGCATGGTTGATCCAAAACCACAAAACCCAGACTGGTGCCAGGCATAAATGCAATGTAATAAGAGATCAACAATGTAATCTGCAATCTCTAATATGCTGTTTCCATGAACTGCATTAAAACATTGAAATCAGGGATTCTTGGGATTTCTTCTTTCTGCGAGACATCTTGGAGTTAGTATATATATGCAGTGGGAGTGTGGGGATGACCCCCCTCCATGACCTCCCCTCCAAATCTAGAGATGTGGGGTGGCTTTTGTCCCTTTCAAAAATGCCTTTAAAGTGATTTCAAATATGTTAGGAAATGCCACTATTTTGTAACCTCACTTATGGCTGCCAATCACAAAGAAGTCACATACATGTCATGCAGCTGCACAAACTGTATGAAATGACACAATGATAACTTGCTTTAAGACTATAACAATGTAACCCACCCACTGGGGTAGTTCAATCTCAGGAGTTATGCATTATCTGCCACCAACTGCAACAGCCTATTCAAATTCAACTCCCCTTCTAGCTAGCAACCATATGTGTAAATGTTACAAGGATCGGATTAAAGAAACAGCTAATGCCAACTGCACTGTGGGTTTTATACTAAGTAATTCGAAAAAAATACAAGAACAAATGTGCTCTAGCAAAGCAAATGCAGATGTTGGGTCATACATTCAGGGAAAATGGAATGACACATTTGAACAGAGTTTTAAAACTCCTCACATGTTTGTTGTAATTGGAGATGAAGTTGTAGGGTAAGACATGCAAGCAAATCATGAAGCAGTGTCAGTTTTACAAAAAAATAGCTATGAGCATGGATAAACAAAACAAACAAAACAAAAAAAAGATAGTCTTGGTGACAGAGAGAGAAAAATCTACTTAAAACAGAAATGTTTTCTAATTGCTACCATGACTCTTTCATAACAATGCATGGCATAAAAAAGTATAAAATGATTTGTGCATCAAGAAAAGTGTTCATGTAATGAAGTCTCATTAAGTAGCCTCTTCCACTCTTAAATTTCTGGTATAAATTGGCATGAATAGATGTGCACCTAAGTTACAGTTCAGCTGTCGCTAACTTGTTTTTTCATCCAAAAATGAACCCTCTGTTGTAATAACCAGCTGTAAGTGGAGATAACTGTGATGTCACAAAGAAAAAAAGAAAAAGAAAGAATGAAAAAACACACACACACATATATATATATATATATATATATATATATATATATATATATCATAACTACTCCCACTAATAAAAACTAAAACATGCATTTGCTGGGACAACATATCAGCCTCTTACAAGATTTCTGAGTATTTCATTAGGTTTTATAAGGGGAAAACAAACAACATGTCGATATTTGTAATGAAGTCAGCAATATTTTCCCCATCACAAATAGAAAAACACTTTCAACTCCCACTTTAATGTCGTTGTTGTTTGTCTTTCGGCTTTTCCCGGTTAGGGGTCGCCACAGCTGAACTCCGGTCCGCTAATGATTGGCAGTTGGTTTTTATGGTGTCGAGTTGCCAGCCCGCTAATGATTGGCAGTTGGTTTTTATGGTGTCGAGTTGCCAGCCCGACGCCCAACCTTCAACAAAGGCATGCCCATTCAACGCATGTCTTTCGAACACCCACTCGACTGCGGGGAGGACATGCAAACTCCACAAAGAAGGCACTCCCAACCCAAGCCGAGAATCGAACGGGAGAACCTCTTGCTGTGAGGCAACAACGTTACTGCTGCACCACCGTGTCAAGTAAATGCTGTTAAAAAGTAGATTAACTTAGAATTACTGCAATATGTATGACTTGCCAGTTTCACCATACATTCAAAGCCAAGGTCTGTTCTGCTTTAATGGACACACAAGTCTGTGACATCACAAAATATGCAGTGTACCCAACTATTATAAGGCCATTCTGTCACGTGGTCATGATAACAGACTGTGCAATCTATAATAACAGACTGTGCAATCTTTCAGTCAAAATAATGATACCCTTTTTAGATTTGAGGTATACTTGGCCTGGGTGAAATGCCCACTTAATAAACTGAAAACTCCATACAACATGGTTACAGAAGTCAAGTTAAAAGAATGGTTGTGAGGCATAAAAGGTTAACACTGTGATGCTGAAAATACTTTAAAAGTGGCAGATTGCTGCGTTCTTTATCAACATCACAATCAAGTTAGTTTCTTCAAGTATAAACTAAAATGAGACCAGAAAGTACCTTTCTTCCTTCAGTGTGGTAAGACAGTAATACACTTTTCCATAACACTGGCCTGCTGAAGAAGGGACTGCTCTCGTGACTATGTTGCTAGTGACAGGATTGGTGAATGCAATGGAGGGTGAGAGAAGAATGTGCGGTCATTGACCAAGCCATCTATCTTAGAGGATGGGATGGTGTGTGTTGTTTAAGTAGACACCCGGAAAACAGCAACTTGTAAGGGAAGAAAAAAACACACAACATATCAGGATGTACACAACAGCAGCACTGCAGAAACAGTGCCACAGGAGTTTCATGGCAAAGACATAACACTGGCTATAGATGCCAGCACTCCCACCTACTACTTACATGGTGACAAGTTAAGGTAAGGGGACTTGGGGACATCTTGCAAGGCTAGAAGTTAAACATCTACTAGGTTGTTGTCTTTCGGCTTTTCCTGGTTAGGGGTCGCCACAGCGGAACTCCGGTCCGCTAATGATTGGCAGTAGATTTTCATGAACGCCGAAGTGCCAGCTCAACGTTCAACCTTCAACGAAGGTACGCCCATTTACACGTCTTTCGAATGCCCACCCAAACGCGGGGAGGACATGCAGACTCTACACAGAAGGCACTCCCTGCACTCCAGCTGAGAATCAAATGGGAGAACCTCTTGCTGTGAGGCAACATCGCTACCGACGTACCACCGCGGAAGTCCTTAAACATCTACTAGGTAATGTGAAAAAAAGAGTAACCTTACCAACCTTAGCATGCCTCTTTAAGACAAAAATTATACAAGACTGTAGTTTACAAGTTCCATTTGCTTACAGTGGTGAAATGGATTCTTTTATTTATTTACTACATTGCAAAACCTAGGTTAGCATTATACCAATTTACAGAAGGCACCTAGGAAGAAATTCTACTTGGTCTATAGAACAACATAAACCTACAAAGCAGTAATCCATTTATAGAATTAAGATGCCAAACAATGAAAGCAAGTATGAAATGCCATTAAGTAACCAATTAATGATGCAATTAATATAATAAAGTTACAGAGCACATCATTATAAACAGTATTATTTGTAAAATTAGGCCAGTCATAATAGTAAGGTTAAAGGCAGCATAAATGTAGCAGCTAAGATCCTGGAGGGAAGAGCTCTAATAAGATTCATACAGGGAACACTAAAATATACAGAGGAAATGTAAACTGCGGTGTTTGCTTTTATATTACTTTAATCATGATGTCACCTGTAACAAAGTGGGAAGGCTACACTATTCTGAGTTTTTTCTAGATGGCAAGTATCAGAATACCTTGATTACCCAATTACACATAATGTAGACATTCTGAAGTCTAACCAGTCCTTTTGGTTTGCTTAGTGAATGTGAAAGAAAGCTAGGGCAAGTGTGGCTACAACTTCAGCCACTTCCTAATGCAAGTTTTTGTTATGCAGGAGCACTGATGACCCTGATTAATTAATTTATTTATTTGCACTGGTTTACTGGGATCGTCCACTGGGTCGTTAAGAGCCCTGGAAGGAAGGGCGCTAATAAAGAGTCCCAGATTACAGAATGAAGGCTGCCTTTCTTTTAGAAAAACAGACTACATCCTTAGTTCACAGGGAGAACTGTATTAACCACTGAGTAAGGAGGAGAACCAACAGGATAAACGTTTTCGGCATTTTTACAGAAAAATAAAGACATTTACTATCAGATGTATGAAGTTAATTGTACCTCAAAACTTACAGGATCACTTTGAAAACTGTCATCAGCAAAATTCACTACTTCAAATCAAAAGGAGATTCACCATTTTCACAGCTGCTTCAAAAAAAAAAATCTTTGTACATAGTCAATTTTTGTCACCTCCCCCCCCATTCCAACATATCAAACAAAATGCATATAGTCTGAAAGTGCCACAAACATCTATGCAAAACTCCTGTGCAGAACTCTACGTAGACATCAGTGTGACAACTACTGAATTCCACTAACATTCATTCATTCCTTCATTCACTCTCCAATGCCATTTACCCCCTCTATTTAGGGACACAGTGATGAGTAGCTATAGCATAAGAGTGGGTATAAGTTAGAGAGAACCAGTTCTGGATGGGATGCCAGCCCATTACAGAACACACATCCACACCTACAGACAATTTACTTACTGTTTTCTGTGGATGTGGGAAGAAACTGGAGACCATGAGGAAAACCCATGTAGTTACAGAAGAACATGCACCTGCAGCATAAAAGGCACCACAAGCCCCAACAATAAACCAGATCACCGAAGAACAAACACCATGAGACAGAATACTGACATACCACTCTACTGCCTTTCCAGGAACATATGCTACTAAATTTGATCAGAAAAGGAAATAACGGACTAACCAAGAATGAAGGAAATAACTGAGATAAAACACAACCTTTAAAAAAAAAACCTTGGCTGCAGTATTACCATATGATTAATGGTGCTTTTTCCATGGAAATACAGACACACACCTGTGTTGCCCTTGTCACTGAAGTGCAGACACGATATTTTAAAATGAATCTGAGAATTCACACACGCAACAAGCTGATCTGTCTACAGTCAAATCAAAAGTAAAAAATAGAAACTATGACTTTAAGCAACAGCACTTCTTTTCAGTCTTGCTCAAAGACAACAAAACTGAATGCATGAACAAGCTCTGATGTCTGCAGATCCATTCTGTTTTGGAAAAAAATACTAGCTTGCCTAAGAAAATCTCTCAAACATATGCAATTTAGGCTGCCCTTACTACAGTTTGCATCTTGCGTATCAGCCACAAAACACTACACGCCTATCAGATCGGCATGCTAAATACCTCACAGCTACCATTTCTGCATACACATTTAGTACAGTATGTGAAATGATGCTGACCAGCATTTCATGCGATGCCCATTAGTTAGTACGCCATATGAAGTAATGCTCACTAGTAATCCAAGTGATACTACTAGCATGCCATATGAAGTAATGCTCACTAGTAATCCAAGTGATACTACTAGCATGCCATATGAAGTAATGCTCACTAGTAATCCAAATGATACTACTAGCATGCCATATGAAGTAATGCTCACTAGTAATCCAAGTGATACTACTAGCATGCCATATGAAGTAATGCTCACTAGTAATCCAAGTGATACTACTAGCATGCCATATGAAGTAATGCTCACTAGTAATCCAAGTGATACTACTACTAGCATGCCATATATATGAAGTAATGCTCACTAGTAATCAAAGTGCTACTACTGCCATATGAAGTAATGCTCACTAGTAATCCAAGTGATACTACCAGCATGCCATATGAAGTAATGCTCACTAGTAATCCAAGTGATACTACTAGCATGCCATATGAAGCAATGCTCACTGGTAATCCAAGTGATACTACTAGCATGCCATGTGATGTTCTCCAGTATTCCACACGATGCCCACTAGTACGCCTGTGAAGTAATCCTCACTAGAATCCCATGTAAAGCCCACTAGTATGCCCTGTGAAGTTATGCTCTCTAGTATTCCATACAATGCCCACTAGTATGACATTTGAAGTGATCCTCACTAGGACTCCATGTGAAGTCCACCAGTATGCCACATGAAATGATGCTCTTTGGTATTCTTTGTGATGCCTACTAGTATTCCATATGATGCCCACTCGTATGCTATGTGAAGTAATACTCACCAGTAATATATGTAATGCTCGCTAGTATAACATGTGAAGTGATGCTCACCAGTTTTCCATGTGATACCCACCAGTACTCTGAGATGTAATGCTCACCAGCATTGCAAGTGATATCCACTAGTATATCATGTGAAGTGATGCTCATTAGTATTCCATGTAATGCCCACTAGCATGGGCTGTGAAGTAATCCTCACTAGAATCCCATGTGAAGTCCACTAGTATGCCATGTGATGTCGACTAATATACCTTGTGAAGTGATGCTCTCTAGTATGCCATTTGAAGTGATCTTCACTCGGCCTCCATGTGAAGCCCACCAGTACGCCATGTGAAATGATGCTCTTTGGTATTATATGTGATACCCACTAGTATTCCATATGATGCCCACTAGTATGCTATGTGAAGTGATGCTCACCAGTTTTCCATGTGATACCCATTAGTAGTCTATGAGATATAATGCTCACCAGCATTCCAAGTGATATCCACTAATATATTGTGTGAAGTGATGCTCATTAGTATTCCATGTGATGCCCACTAGCAAGCCATGTGAAGTAATCCTCACTAGAATTCCAGGTAAAGCCCACTAGTATGCCATGTGAAGTAATCCTCACTAGAATTCCATTTAAAGACCACTAGTATGCCATATGAAGTGATCGTCACTAGAATTTCATGTGAAGCCCACGAGTATGCCATGTGAAGTGATCCTCACTAGTACTCCATGTGATGCCCACTAGTACACCATGTGAAGTAATGCTCACCTGTATTCCATGTGATGCCCACTAGTACACCATGTGAAGATGTGAAGCGATACTCACTAACATTCCATCTGATGCTCACCAACACTCCATGTGATACTCACTAGTACTCTATGTTACATAATACTCACCAGTATTCCAAGTGATAGCCACTAGTATGCCGTGCGATATGATGCTCACTAATACTCCATGTGACGCTATGTGAAGTGATGCTCATCATCATTCAATGTTTTGCCCTCTAGTATCCCATACGAAGTGATACTCACTAACACTAGTATACATTGTGAAGTGATGCCCATGCATCAAGTCTCTGCAGCTTTAACAGATTGTCTAAACCAGTATGCTTTGCTCAGCAGCAGGCCTCCACTGAAATGTATTGTAACTTTTTAACACAGGTTTACTTGCTCAGTATCATGTTATTTACTACAATTTTTCCTGTATTTTGCACTCTTCTTTTTTACTGAATGCTGTCAGTATTTACACTTTTGTATTATATGATTGCTTAAGTTGCCCATGTCACGGCTGAAAAGAGTCCCCAGACCAGCACACTTATCCGGTTAAAGTGATCTTCCAAGGTTAGTAAATGTATAGCAGTATTTAATGACTCCGGTGCCACAAAGCATTTTTCCATGCGTCTGTACTAATATATTTGGGCAGTTGTTTTAATTAAAAGAGCTTTGCAAACTTTTTATTAAGTTCTGTGATACTTCCTTCGAGATAATGTGTTGCATCCACACACTTTAATGGGGCACCTTCACATATGCACAGTGGTGTGCCCATTAAAGTCTATGAATGCAGCACAAATTTTTTCTAGACTGATGCCACTAAGGTTAAAGTTCACTGTCTTCCTCAGTGATGCCAATGTATGGAAAACAGACTTTTTAAAAGTGTATTTTTCCTCCGAAGTGAAGTACAAAATGCTCCCTAATGGTCAGAGGTGTTGTTGGGAAGATTTTGCACACATGCTATGGTGCAAAGGTTAAAAAATAAACATTGGAAAATCAAGTTAACAAATGTTAAATAAATGAATAAATAAAATATTAAATTCGTTACTTGTATGGTTTATCTTGTAATAGAAAGTCTGAAAGCAGAAATAAGTACGAGTGAAACTGGGCAACCTTGCAGTTAAGCAAGTATTTTCTTAAATATGTCTCAGCTTTAATAACAATAAAAACATAACATAACCGTAAAGTGGAAGAAGAGAGATGGAGAGGGAGAGGCTTCACTTCAAGGAACTGAAGCCACTTGAGGGTGCCGAAAGAGTGGGATCTATGTTAGAACGTCGACTAGCCAAAACTCGGTGTTCATAACACTGATCTCAAATTTATGAGATTTCACAACATTAAAGTGCCACAAAGTCAAAAGTCTAAACATTGCAATAAATTATTGTGTGATGTCATTGTACAGCTGAGACAAGGGTTTTGCCTATTTTCAGCTGTTGTGTGACCGAAGTAGCAGAGTGTGTCGGTGCAGGTGGGCTTGCCTTCCCCAAAAACAGTCTCTGACAATAAAAATGCTGCACATCTGCGCATCACATGGGACAAGAGTCATGCTCTCCAGGGATCTCAACCTAGCCTGTGACATTAACAGAACATGCTGGAGAGAGAGGTACATCTCTCAGAGATAACCGTTCCTTTGGAATAAACTCCCAATTCACATGAAGCAGGACTCCTCAATGAGCCTATTCAAGTGCAACCTAGACAACTGGATGGGAGATGGTAAATTCACCCCGTGGGTGGCACTTATGTCCCTCATTGACAGGGGCAGTCTGTGCTGATCATAGACTCACTCTGCAAATAATGACCATCTCTAACCAAAGTCAGGGAAACACATGTATAACACAGCTAGGCCCTAGGGCCATTAGCTTAGTAACCTCCTATAAACCTGTGAACAAAAGTATATGTTGGGGATGTTTTCACTTTTGACTTTGTGGCACTTTTATGTTGCGCTGTTTCGATAATCTAAGATCAATATTATGAATGCTGACACTCTGACTAGTCAATATAGTACCTCTTATTTCAGCCAAGACAGTGAACAAGCCATGGTGCCAGCCTCCTCCACCTGCAGCAGCAGCAGTGGCAAGAAAAGGCAGTTAACAAATTCATTCAGAGGAAAGGAAGGTAGCATTATAACCAAAAGGCAGATTCAGAAAACAGTACCCTAACCAGTCCATTTCTGTATAACTGCTGCAGGATGAGCTTGATTCTTTGCAGAGGATGTAAAAATAAATTTGGCTCTCCACAGATGAAGCAGAGTTGAAAGAATGCCCTGGACAGCTACCTGGTAGAGATGAACATGGCTCTTTGTAGAGAAATCAGGATGTATGTGTGGCTCTCTACAAAACAAGCAATGGTAAAAGTAGTTATGTGGCTTTCTGCTGAAAAAGCAGGTGAAATCACAGAATCCACATTTGGGATGAATGACACGAGTTATTTACGGTCAAGCATAAAGCTTCTGGGTTTCAGTAGAAAGTTAATTCCCTCAGGGCACATAAAATATAAAGCCAATGACAAATGGGTGTCTGTTTCTAATGATCACCATAAAGACAAATATCAAAAGCAGAAGGTCCTAAACATGCTTCTGAAACTCTAAGAAGTGCAAAAAAGCAGACAGGCACAACATCAGAGATGACAAAGCTCAGCTACTATGAGGACGAAAGTGCTTTCCTGTTAATAACGAAGTTCTGTGGTACCTGCTAGTACTAATGAATGACCCAAAAAAAAAATACAGTACGTAATTACATCCCACTGCTTAACATAGCAGCACAGCAGATTAAATTCAGTAACAGTCAAGATATCTCCAGTTGCTGTGTTCCAGAGACAGCAGAATCTCTGAGATGAGTCCAGCTCTTTTGCAATTGTTACTGTTACTATTTACTATGTCTACCTCAAAGCCCTGGGCCCTCTAAAGCTTTGGATCTGTGCTTTTCACATTCATTGAGTCTATGGTGGAGCAAAAGTGCTTATAGCTTGATACGTACGGTCTGACAGCAGCTTTTGCTTTACTTTTTGTTAGTATTTTGTCTGTAAAAAGACTCCTCAGAAGTGCAGCATTTAAATATTAACTGTTAAAGGGAAGAGGCCTGATGTGCAAACTAGCAACAATAAAACATAACTGACTTTTGCTACTGACATGAAATTTGTACACTGATGAGGCCTCTTCACAGGGTAGCTGAGCTTGCTCTCTGACAGAGGAACCTGGTAACCGGAGACTGCAGACTTCAGCCACTGCTCCTCCACGTTGACAGGAATCGGGTGAAATGGTTATGTCCTACACGTGGATGCCCCCTGTCACCACTTGATGGAAGTATATCAGCACAGCCTACTGGAAGAAAGTCTGGAGGTATCCCTAGGGCATGTTGAAGACTGGGAATGCTTGGGGATCCTAAAGAATAAGCTACAAACTGCTGCTGTGGATTGGTTAGCTTGGTATACCCCGGCAGCTCACTACAGCAGTGACCCAGCACCAGGATAAGCATGACGTGAGATGTGTCATGGAGGTCATACCTTGTTAGGAAATGTGACTCTTGTGTCAATATGCTATAATGTCATTAAAAGCAACTCTGACTTCAGCTGGTGAAAATTTCAATGATAGAGTTTTGCAGTACATTCCCATTAAGATAACATTAGGAAAGCAAAACTAAGTACTGAATGTTTTATATAACTGATGAAACATAAATCAGTGCCAAACATGCTAATACAGGTCTTTGTAACTTTAACAAATATACACTTAAGTATGAAAGGCCATTTGTCAAGCAATTCGACATCAACAGCACAGGTTAAAGATCACAAAAAGAGAAACAGGTTCTTTACAAGTTACTAGATTGTCATGGTGAAGCTACCCGACTGAGAAAATTGCAAAGCAATACTGTAAAACCACTCAATGTTTTAATTACACTGTCATAACAAGATATAGTACTTGCTTCTTTAGAAAATGTTTCTGCATCATTAATAATTTAGTTAACAAATGCATTTACTTGCTATCTAGGAAGAGGAAAGCACATTTTTTGTCTGCAGTACTCTGCAATATTTACAACAGACTTGGTTACAATACTGCACCATTCCTCTCTTAAAACACTTTCTCACAAAGCAATACTTTCTCCTGCATTCATACCCTTTTGGTTAATGCATCTTTCTGTGGACTGAAATATACTCACTGCTCAGACTCAGCTCGGTTGCCTGTCCCCTTGCCAGATCTGACTAGGATACCACCAAGTGAGAGCCACATATCTTTTGAAAAGCTGCATCTCTGCAGAGAAACTGTTGTGTAATATGATCTGTAAGCTGCTTGCTGCCGTCACAAAAATTACCTTAGCTCAACGTGTCAGGAATCTGCACTTGCATCAACCAATACAAGCAGCAGCTAAGCCTCTGCCTGCTTCCGTACTGTATTCTAATACTATGCAGTACAGTAAAAAAAAAACAAAAAAACACTGCAGTCCTGATGCCGATGCTGTCCTTAGCACCTTCCAGCTCCCCCTTCTCTGCATGCCTTTGTCTTCCAGTCCCACATGGCATCTCAACACTCTTCCAAGGTCATTTCTAGCCCTTGACAAACACAGCTAATATGTCACTGCTCAGTACACCAAGTAATCAGCATGTTTCATTATTATTACCTGGGTTTGTGCACAGCAGCTCAACCCTGCAATCGACCAGCACCAGTCAATAAATATTATTTCCCTTCTACATCATCTAGGACGTGCTCAGGGAGTGCTCAGAGCAGGTACAGAAGGTGATAAAATGTGCTACACAGTCATAATAATGACAACTGCATTTAACTTCTAATGTTCTCCGGGTTAGCAAATGGTCTGCTATTACTGGCCTCATCACAACATTATGCAGTTGAATTATTTATTTGTGGGTTTCAAAGTGCACAAATGCAGTGATGTTCTTCGTCTTCCATTGCTGCAGTCCTGACTATTGGGTATAGTCCGCGTCCCGTCGGCCCGAATACCAGAGTATAAGGCTGACGTCGGTCAGGGCGCATTAGACTGACGTCAGAACGTCAGGGTACTAATGCGCATGACCGACGTCATATCCTCAGTCTTTTTTGCCGCATGGTCCGATGCAGAAGCAGTTTTGCGAGTGCAGGTTGGCGTACTGAAATATTTCCGAAACCGGAGTTTCAGACCGAAACAGAGTTGGCTAAGTACCCGTTGGGGACCATTTTAGTTTTTCTTGCCTCAGTATTTTACGGATGTCAGAAAAAGTGAATAACTGTATTTCTTGTGGGAAACAGATACCGCATAGGGATTACCATACCTTGTGTATACCTTGTTTAGGGCCTGAGCACGACGTTGTTGGCTGCGCTCTTGTGCTAGGTTTAACAAGCACTATTAAGAGGAGGTTGGACTGTGCTAGGTTAGTGTTTGGGAAGCGTTGCAATTATAAAATGCCGTCGGATGCTCCGGCGCCCGCCTCCAAGAAGCGCAAGGATAAAACAGTGAAGCCTAGGGTTGAGGAACCGGCAGTCCCGGACGTCGGTTCTTTAGAAGGCTCAGTGGAGCGGAGGTTTTGCCAGGAGTTTCCATGGAGTCCCAGGCAGAAACTATACTCTTGCAGGATGTGCCTTCTCAGGAGGTAGGCCAGGCTGAGGGGCTTCTCAGGTGACTGTTCTTCCCTCTCTTCCCAAGGTAGTTAGGGCCTCTCCTTCTCTTGCCAAAACTTCTTTGAGAGGTAGACCTGCTTCAGCTTCAGTGGGGGCTTCTCCTAGCATTTCGGGTTCTGTACCTAAGAAACATATGCTTAAAATGGCAGAAGATTTGATTACTATGATTAGGGGTTCTATGCCCCCGCCTGATAAGAGGCCTAGGGTGGAACCGGAGTTTGATAGTTTTGAACAGTGTTCAGAGGCTTCAGAATCTTCTGTGGAAGATTTGCAGGAGTATCCTACTTATTCTGATTCTGATGTGGATGATTCCACTCCTACAGCGTCTCCACCTGAGGATTTCTCATTTTCAGAGACTTTGCATTCCATGAGGGAGCACTTTAAATGGGAAGGCCAGGATTACTCTGACTCCAGGAAAAGGCTTAGGGAGTTCTTGTTTTACCCCAGCATAGGCCTTTAGCTATTCCTCCTGTGTTGAATGTGGTGGAAGATGTTTTGCAGAGGCTTCCTGAACCCTGACTCTTTGCCTCCTGCTCCTGTTAAGCCTGATAGGTATTATAGGGTGCAAGCTCATAAATATTTGTTTAAGAGTCCTAGGGCGGACCCAGAAACTATTTCTCAAGGGCCTAAGGGTGTGAAGGCTTCTGTGGTTAAAAATCCTGTTCCCACTGATAAAGAGGCAAGGGCTTTGGATAGGTGGGGAAAGAAAGTGTATACTTCTTCCACTCTAGCCATGAGAGCTTTGAATTGTCAGTTTCACATGCTAAAATATCAGAATTATCTCCTTTCACAATTGAAATCTAAGGTGGATGCTTTGGCGGAAGGTATTGAGTGTAAAGAGTTGCTGGATTTGGTTCATGTGTCTGAACAAGTGGGTAAGCATTCTTTGCAATGTGGTTTTGATGCTGTACAGGCCTCCTCGAGGGTGGCTGCTACCAGTTCTGTTCTTCGCAGGCATGCCTGGTTGAAGGATCAGAATTTAGCTGAGCATGTTAAGACAAGGATTTTGGATGCTCCTTTACAGTCTGATGTGTTGTTTGGTTCGCCTGTGGAAGCAGTTTTGAAGAAAATGGAGGACAAAGCTAAGTCTATGCAAACTGTTAAAGATTTTTTGCAGGTGCAACCACCGAAGTTTAGTAGAAATTGGCCTGCTAAGGGGTGGACATATCCTGCTTATGATTCTCAGTCTAGGGGTAGGTCTAGACGTGGTAGGGGCAGGGCTCAAGGCTCTTTTAGGCCTAGAACAGGGAGTTCACCTGCTCAGACTTCTGGTGAAGGCAGGGGTCAGTCCTTTCGTAAACAGGCCCAATGACCTGTTTCTTCAGCTGCCAGCAGATTCTCGTTTGGCAGCTCCTTTGGGAGGAAGACTGTCTCTTTTCAAAGAAAATTGGGATTTAATTACTCAAGACAAATGGGTGTTGGACATCATTCACCACGGTTACAGATTTTATTTCCATACAATGCCTCCTTTCAAAGGCATGCCAGATGTTCCTCCTTTACAAAGAAAAGAGGCTCACAAGCAAGTTTTACAGTTACTTCACATAGGGGCCATTCAGCCAGTCCCTGTATCAGAAAGGGGCCTAGGATTTTATTCTCGCCTGTTCCTTGTACCAAAGAAGGGGAACACGTGGAGACCAATTTTGGATTTATCTCTCCTCAACACGTTTTTGGACATTCCCAAGTTCAAGATGTTGACGTTACAACAGCTTTTACCTCTGCTGGGCAAAGATCACTGGATGGTAACTTTAGATCTCAAGGAAGCTTACCTTCATGTGCCTATAAGGCTAAGTTGCAGGAAGTATCTGCGGTTTCGAGCTGGAAATTCTCATTATCAGTTCTCTGCATTGCCCTTTGGCTTATCTACGCCCAGAGTATTCACAAAGGTTCTGGCTCCAGTGATAGCTTACTTCAGGCTTCAAGGAATTCAAATCTATCCTTACTTGGACTGCCTGATTCTGGCTCAAGAAAAGGAAGATCTTCTACAGCATCTGGAATATGTTATAGCAGTGCTAAGATGCCTAGGGTATTGTGTGAGCGAAATAAAGTCCAGTCTAGTACCCTCTCAAGACATGTGCTTTCTGGGTGTGAGACTGAATACAGCAGCCAGATGGCCTTTTAACCCCGAACAAACAAAAGAGTCTGTCACTTTACTTCCATCAACTATCTCATCAGTCCGTGCTGACTGCAAGGACAGTCCTTCAAGCATTAGGGTTCATGGCATCTTGTATTCTGGTGCTTCCCAATGCCAAACTGCATATGAGGAAGCTACAATGGTATCTCAAAATGTATGGACACAGCACTGCCAGGATTTGGACACTGTCATTCAAATAATACCTTGCCTACAAAAGAATTCTTGTGGTGGGCTCAGGAATGTCACCTAAACAAGGGACTCTCTGTGACCCGCCAGAGGCAAGTCAGATTTTAACGACAGATGCCTCGGACATTGCTTGGGAGCTCATCTAAATGGAAAGTGGATACAAGACAAGTGGCCTGCCAGACTACAGCATCTACATATCAACATGAAGGAGATGTTAGCA
Source organism: Protopterus annectens (assembly GCF_019279795.1). Classification (NCBI taxonomy): domain Eukaryota; kingdom Metazoa; phylum Chordata; order Ceratodontiformes; family Protopteridae; genus Protopterus; species Protopterus annectens. Next base: position 1,251,848,406 of record NC_056727.1, read on the forward strand.
GTCCAGTTTGCATTAATGGCTTTCAAGGAGTTACTTCTTCCAGGGCAGGTGTTGATTCTAACAGACAACACAACTGTCATGTGGTACATCAACAAGCAAGGGGGAACACATTCTTATCCTCTATGCAGGCAAGCAATGATTTTATGGGAGACTGCTCAGCTTGCAACTAACTCTTCAGGCAAGGTTTCTGCCAGGAGCACAGAACTCCTTAGCAGATGTGTTAAGCAGACAAATCATGGATCCCCACGGTGGAAACTGGATCTTCATGTATTTCAGAAACTGACAGTGTCATGGGAACTCCAGACATAGATCTGTTCGCTTCTCCACTAAACCACCAGCTGCCAAAGTATTGCACAAAGGGGTTTCATCACTCAGCTTGGAAAGTGGATGCTCTGTCTTTCAGTTGGAAAAACCTTCATGTGTATGCCTTTCCACCTCTACCTCTTCTTCCAAAGGTACTATTAAAGGTCAGACAAGACAGGCCAAGGATGATTTTGATAGCTCCAGATTGGCCTCGGCAACACTGGTATCCACTACTACGGAGTCTAGTAAAGAAGCCTCCATGGCCTTTACCTTTGATTCCTCATCTGTTATCTCAGAAGGACGGTCATCTCCTCAATGTCAAGCTTCACTCTCTTCATCTAACAGCCTGGCATATTCTGTGTTGAAACACAGCAGGTCTCAACTTCCTCAACAAGTTTTAAATGTGATTATGGAAGCTAGAAGACCTAGTACAAGGAGAGTGTATGAGAAAATGGAAGAGATTTTTATTTTGGAGTACAGCAAAGAATTTGGAGATTTCAGAGCCTAATTTGAGTGTGGCTCTTCAATATCTTACTGAATTATTGGACAAGGTTTGTCCTTCTCTTCCATAAAGATTCATGCTGCAGCAATTTCAGCTCACTATGATTGTGACCCACCTTTGTTTTCATCCTTTGTTCAAGCAGTTTCTTAGAGGGCAAAGAATATAAGACCCCACGTAGAGCTCCTACTCCTGCTTGGGATCTCAATTTTGTGTTGGAAAAACTTACTCTACAACCTTTTGAGCCTGCAGCTACTGCTGAATTGAAATATTTGTCATGGAAGACTGCTTTTCTGTTGGCTATTACTTCTGCAAGAAGGGTGTCTGAGTTGCAGGCCCTTATGGCAGTAGAGCCCTTTTGATTTTCCATAAGGATAGGGTATCATTATACTAATCCTTCTTTTATGCCTAAGGTGGTTTCTAGTGTGGCTTTAAACCAAACTATTCATTTACCTACATTTTTGCAGATCCTCAAAATAAAGGAAAAGATTTTGCACACTTTAGATGTACAGGCAATTGCGTTATTATTTAAGCAGGACTAAGGATCTTAGGCAGTCTCAGCAGTTGTTTGTTTCATTTGCTTTGAGTTCTCAGGGCAAACCTGTGTCAAAACAAACTATTTCTAGGTGGATTGGCTTTTGCATTGCATTTTGTTATTCCCATCATGGCAAGGAGATTCCAGCTGGGATTAGGCCTCATTCCACTAGGGCTACTGCCACTTCAACAGCATTTCTAAGGGGGGTGGCAACTAAAGATATTCTGGAAGCAGCTACTTGGAGTTCAGTGCATACTTTCTCTAAGCATTATCACCTTCCTATCTACTCTAAGTCTAGGGCTGGTTTTGCCACAGCTGTTTTACAAGGCATGTTGTCAGCTCCTACTACTTTATAATTTGCCAGCCTCCCTTACCTCTGCTTTGGGATTCTACCCAATAGTCAGGACTGCAGCAATGGAAGACGAAGAACATAGTACAGTTTTGTACCTACCATAAATGTAGATGTTCGAGGATTCCATTGCTGCAGTCCAATTCCCTCCTTCCCCTCTGTATTTAGGGGTGGTTGTGTAGGTGAGTTTACATGCTTATATTTCTGTATATATATATATATTGTTGTATATATTGTGCATGTTTTTGGTGCAGGTTGTTTTGGGACTTGTCTTTTTAGGGTCTTCTGACATCTGGGGCAAGAAAAGACTGAGGATATGACGTCGGTCATGCGCATTAGTACCCTGACGTTCTGACATCAGTCTACCTGACCGCAGCCTTATACTCTGGTATTAGGGCGGACTATACCCAATAGTCAGGACTGCAGCAATGGAATCCTCGAACATCTACATTTATGGTAGGTACAAAACTGTACTTTTACAGTCACTGCAAGCAATGTCAAAGACTGTCAACTCAAACAGCTGTGGAGACGCGAGTGTTATATGGTTACAGTAATTTCTTTCCATTATAGCTCAAACTCGATGCAACCCTGCCTCCCTTTAACCACTATTATTCTAAACGTAAATATAACAAATCAAACAGCATATATTGCTTGTTTTCTTAACTTTCACTATTAAAGTTATGTAAATGCATGCTTTTATTAAACATTGCCTTTTTAACTTAAAAAAGCTCAAGAGACAGAAACTAGAACAATGAAATATTTAAATAAATTACACATTTTGTAGTTAAAATATATATTTTAAAACTGCATCATATAACTTAACTGCATTTACAGTTCTACAGTGTGTACCTGGGAGTCCCAGCTTTGACAGTTATAGCAAAGTTATTATTTCTGGCCCTTTACCATTTTACAGTATGGTGCAGGCCTGAATGAACTAAATCTAGCTGGCAGCATATGCTGTAGAAGTGACACCACAACCTATGCTGTTTTCTGTTTATACAGATTTACTTATGAACAATCATGAGCTTTTTTTCCTTCTAATCAGACCTAACAAGCATTATTCAAGCAGGAGGGATCACTTTCTAAAAAGAAGCCGTGCAACACCCTTGGCTGTCTCTACGACAAATAATGCCCCTATGATGCATAATAATTATGGAGGAAGAGATGCATTATTTTTTTAAATGTTTTATTGAAATTAAAACAGAAAAAAGCAGAGACTTAAAACTCAAGTAACAAATAGATAAAAACAAACCGTTAACAAATCTAAACTACAGCTATATTTTGTATTTTCTCCATCAGGCTTTCTTAGTTCACTGCAACTAGAATTAGAAATAAATGTTTGCATCTACAGATGATCCAAAACCACACAAAGAACCAAGAAAAATCTTGCAACCACAACAGACATACACAAAGAAAAACAAAATCCACTGAACTTGCACTAAATATACTGCATATAAAACTTATTGATAAGTTAAGCACTGTCGTCCACTCAATACATTACCCAAGAACTTCATCAGAATAAAATCCTGCCCCAAAATTCTCCTCAATATATAACTGCATAACGAGGTCACATGACACACACATATAAAAATGATAATCCAAAGTCTTATGGAAATCGATTACACATCAAAACAACCATGTGTGTGTGTGTGTGTGTGTGTGTGTATATATATATTTATATATATATATATACACACACATATATATATATATATATATATATATATATATATATATATATATATATATATATATAAAACTAAACATTAAATAACATAGTCTACTAAAAAATAATTATTACGTTGATGAAATCAATTCATAATTTAGCAGCACACAGCTTTAACACACTGCTTATAGAAATACAGTTATTTACTCCTGGAGGTGTTGGAAGTTTTTAATTTAAGCTGTCAAATCAGCTCTCTACATTTAATTCTTGATTTCCACTGGTTATCCCTCACATCTTTGGGATTTTTTTTTTCAAAACTGCAAACAAACTTCCCACTGTTTTTACAGATTAATCTCTTAATGAAAGGCAGTTAGGCCACAAAAGCTAAAAAGGGCATACAGAACAATCCCAATTTTTACGATACTTTTACTAAGCCAACTATCGCTTTGCGCCTTAGAAGCACAAGTGAAGCAAAAAACAAATGGTGGGCAGGAATTACGCCCACTGAACGGAAGGCATGCACTGCTAGCATCTGATATGAGCAACTGTGATAGAATGGAGCTTGCTATTGCAAAAATGTGACACACGGCTTCCACAAAATTACATACTGCAGCACTACACATGCATCTGTCATCATGATGCCACAAGAGTGTGGAGGGGGTATGTCTGAAATGTACTGTGCATAGAAGAAGAGGACTTACTAGAACTGGGCACCGACAGTCTGTATCCTTAGATAGGATAGGAGAGCTTGTGAATAAATCATATTCCTTCTCTTCTGATATGCTAAAAGCCCACATATATATATATATATATATATATATATATATATGTAAACCAGAGTAAGTTCTCATTATTACAGGTCATCAGGTATGAACCCTTTACTAGTGGTACAAACTGAATGAATCATCAAGAGACTGACTTGCGCTGGGCATGCACTATGAAAATGCATGAGAACAGCTGCTGTGTAAAGTTAAAGTGCATATAATTGTAAATGATTGTTTTTAACTTTACATATATTTACAATCATTGTTTTCTACTTTACGATTAATCACATCTTCAAACTTTGTGCACCATTTATGTTCTTGAACTTCCATGTTAATGTCGGAATTGCTTTATGTTTTGTGTTGTTCATTGCTGAAAAGGGTCTTCTCACCAGCCCATCTGCACTAGATATAGTACTGAACACTACAGCAACTGCTGCAGAAACTTAAGGATATGCTACTGATCTATAACAGGATGAGACTGACTGCATCATTAACAATCTAACATAACTTGCATGCATGGACACACACACACACACACACACACACACACACACACACTTCCTTGTGGCAACATGCCACACAATGCCAGTAACTACTAGTCCAAGGAAAAATACTTGGAGGAAATGCCAAATGAAAGGCCATATTTAGCAAGTGTAGAAATGAAAAGGTGTTAAAATGAGGGCATTTGGTAAACCTAAAATGCAGCAAAACACACAAAAGGAATCAAATATACATAGAGATAGTGAAACATTTAACAGAAATGTGAAATGACACAAAAATGGGTAAGTGTAGGTACTGTGTTGAGAACAATGTACCATAACTGCAAATGAGCATACAATTAATATGGATGATCTTGGTGGTGAAAGGACTGAAACTAAAAAGAATCAATACAGGACCAGCAGTTCACATTACAGGTGTCACCAACTACATGGAAATGCTTTCAGACACACTAATGAAAAAGCCAAAGATACTGTTAAAACACACACTAGTAAGGTCCCTGAAGGTAAATTAAAGTACAAGTGGCAAACTATAAAACACAGACATTAGACTTATGAGTGTCTAGATGAGGTTTAGCAGAAATTGGTTATAGAATATTAACCTAATTAGTACTCTACTCACTTAGATTCATAGGTAGGTACTCGGCTATCGGCACTAGGGCCTATACAAGCCCAGCCAAAAAAGGTACCCTGGCTTTTGCCACTCAAGAAAATTATTTTCCTGTGCCACTGTCGAGCAGAGCCACAGAGGTGATCCCCGGGGTGAATTTCCTATTTCCCATCCAATCATCAAGATTTTTCTTGAAGAGTGCTAATGAGGAGCTTTGTTTGATATAGATAGGTAGTTTATTCCAGAGTATGGGAAGTCTCTGGGACAGGAATCTATCCCTCCGGCATGTTCTGTTTATTGTGGTGACAAGGTTTAGGTCCCTAGAACGTGTAGCTCGGAGGGACTGGGATTTTTTTTAAGTGGAGCATGTCCAACAGCTCTGCGTTTGACATAGCATATGCGACGGAGTAAAGCTGGAGTTTTTTGAGATTGTCTGCGTAGGGCATCTGTTTGAGGCCGGTAATCCTCTTTGTGAGGTATTTCTGCGGCCTTTCCAGTTGTTGTAGATGTCTTGTGAGGTACATTTCAAAAGGGGCATTGTACTCTATAATGGGTCTAATGAGTGATGAGTAGAGGGGAACAATGACCACTTTTTTTCTGGATGAGAAACCTTTTGTGATGAGGTGTGCCACATAGAAGGATTTCCTGACTACTGTGGCGATGTGATTATCAAAGAGAGACTACTGTCCACCTGTCTCCCAAGGTCTCTTATTACACTTTCGGTGTTAAGTATACTACCGCCTATGTTGTAGTTCATGGGTACAGAGTTTTTACCAAAGGGGAAGACAATGCACTTTTTGGCATTGAGCTTTGACACCAGGCATCTGTCTCAGTGAGGCCCATTTGTAGGATTGTCCACATCGTTAGGAGTTTCGATTATGGCTCCTAGTCTGCAGTCATCTGCGAACTGCGTTAGCCAAAGACCTTCTGTGTTAACCTGTACTTCAGAGAAGTAGATACTAAACAGGAGGACCCAAGACTGAACCCTGTGGTACTCCACTTGTCACTGGTCTGAAGTCGGATTTGGAGTCTGCTACTTTCACAGTGTGGGTTCTGTCAGTGAGCCAGTTGGCAACCCATCTTGTGACATAGGGATTTATACCTAGTTTAGTGAGTTTATCTATAATTCCAGAATGGGGGATGGTGTCGAAAGCCTTGGCAAGCTCTAGATAGGCTGTGTAAACCACCTTACCCTTGTCTACGGCTTTGGTGACTGCTTCAAAGAAGTCTATCAGGTTTAGGAGACATGATCTACCTTTTACAAACCCGAACTGGGTGGGGTCCAGAGTTTGGAGATTACCAATGTCTTTGTTTATAAATTCCACGATGATACGTTCCATGGCCTTGCAAACCAAGCTCGTCAGGCTAATGGAGCGGTAGTTCCCAGGGTCCGTGGTGGCTCCCCCCTTGTGGAGTGGGATAACCATCGATGTGTGCCATTCAGCAGGTGAGGCTATGACTGAACATGGTACATAGGTGGGGTGCCAGCTCATTCTGTAGTTCGTGTAGAACGCAGCCTGGGATGTTGTCTGGTCCCATGGATGCTGTGTTCTTGGCTTTGGAGAGTGTGGTTTTTACCTGTGCAGCCGTGATTACAGGAACTTTGCATTCTTCCGGTATAGAGATGGGCTCTTTAGGGGGTGAGAGGAGGTAAAGTTAGCACTGAACCTATCTGCCAGGATGTTGACAATATCAGTTGGGTCTGTATATTTAGTGCCATTGTGCTGTAACTCAGAGCAGATCTGAGTGTTGCCATTGAGATTCTTGACATAGCTATAGAATGCTTTGTGGTTGTCTTTAGAATCAGTGGCGATTTTGTTTTTGTAACTAGCTTTGGGGATTTTATCAGGGATCGCAGCTTGGTGAATATGTCCATGAAATGGTGATACTAATGCCACAGCAGGGGAAGTGCTGCACTTACCAGCAGACACAAAACAGAATGTAAAGGGAATGGGGACAATGACAGATAGGAAGGCCAGGGATAACACAGAAAAAATGTTGCTTTCTAGTTCAAAACCTTGTTCAGCACTACTTTTATTTAGACCTAATACAGAAATGGAGTTACAGACACTAGGGACTGCTGAAATACCAAAGTAGCTTACATTAAACAGGCCACTGGCATCATGCTCATTTCCATGGATTTCAATGTTATTACACACTAAGCAGTACTAGGTAAAAGTATCTACTAATAAGAACCCATTTCTGCATTATGAAAAGGGGCAAATGCCATTTGACTGACTTTTCTAAAGCATACCTGCAGAAAGGGCAGTTTCTGACCATTAAAATGCATAAAGTATAGTTGTGTATCTACCATAAATGTAGATGTTCGAGTGTATTCACTGTTGCAGTCATTACACTTGGGTTACCCTGCTGGCAGGCTACCCGCAGTCGGCCTGAATTCCAAAGTCCTGGTCCGGCATTGGCTGCTGTCGCCTCTTCCCTGACGTCAGTGCGCCAGGGGTATATAAGATGCAGCAGACACCATTTTCTTCAGTTTTTCTTGCCCCAGATGTCATTGCCCCCAAGAAGGTAGGCAATACATATTGCTTATAAAAACATACAGAAAAATAAAACAATACCTTCATCTACAAGCAAATACACCACATAGGTTGTACAGGATAGAGAAGTATAGATAAGTCCCAGCAAAGAAAAGGGGATGGAGGGTGGGTAACCTAGACTGCCACAGTGAATACACTCGAACATCTACATTTATGGTAGGTACACAACTGTACTATGTTCATCGTGTTTCACTGTTGCAGTCATTACACTTGGGTTGAATCCCAAAGCTGAGGTAGGGCAGCTGGGTCTAAATAGGATTAGGAGTGGCTATGAGGCCCTGCAGAACTGCAGTGGCAAAGTCTGCTCTGGATTTAGAGTAAAGAGGTAAGTGATCATGCTTGGTAAAAGTGTACATTGAAATCCAAGTTGCAGCCTCCAAATTTTCCTTGGTTGGTACTCCTCTGAGAAAGGTTGCTGTAGTGGCTGCTGCCCTGGTAGAATGTGGCCTAATATTCTTAGGCACTGACTTGCCATACTGTGCATAGCAGAAACAAATGCAGTGTCCTATCCATTTTGAAATAGTCTGCTTTGAGATAGCCTTTCCTTGTGATCCTGCAGCATATGCTACAAACAGTTGCTCAGTTTTTCTGAAAGCTTTTGTTTTGTCCAAGTAGAAGCGTAGCTGCCTGTGTATGTCCAAAGAGTGCAGAAATCTCTCCCCTTTATTCTGGGGATTTGGATAAAATGTTGGCAAATGAATGGTTTGGTTAAGAGCCACACTGAATACTACCTTTGGCATAAATGTTGGGTTTGTCCTTAGAGAAACCTTGTCCAGATGAAAAATGATAAAAGGATCCACTGCCACTAATGCCTGTAACTCTGAAACTCTTCTTGCTGAAGTTATTGCTAGGAGCAGAGCAGTTCTCCATGATACAAATTTTATATCAGCTGTATTGGCTGGCTCAAAAGGAGGCAGTGTGAGCTTTTCCAAGACAAAGTTGAGGTCCCATGTAGGTATCGGTGCTCTCCTTGGGGGTCTTATGTTTTTTGCCCCTCTGAGATACTGTCTTAGCAGTGGATGTGAGAAAATAGGACGTTCCGTATTGTAATGAGCTGAAATGGCAGAGGCATGGATCTTAATTGATGAGAAGGATAGGCCTTTGTCCAGCATCTCAGTTAGGTATTGTAAAATCTGAGGAATATTTGGAACAAGTGGTTCAAGTCCTTGTGCCTGGTTCCAAGCACATAATCTCTTCCATTTTTCTGCATAAGATTTCCTGGTGCTGGGGCTCCTGGCTTCCAAAATGACATCCATAACAGCTTTAGAGAGAGGCGTGTTCTGAGTGGCTATATTATTTGCCATGCAGCCAGATTTAAGGTGGCTGTGCAGGATCTGATTGTTTTGTTGAGTCAGAAGATGAGGAATTTGAGGTAAAGTCCAGGCTGGGCCTGGAGACAAGCTCTTTAGGATTGGGTACCAGTGCTGGCGTGTCCAGTCTAGGGCAATCAGAATCATTTTTGGCTTCTCCTGTCTGACTTTTAGGAGTACCTTGGGGAGGAGAGGCAGTGGTGGAAAGGCATAAACTGTTCGGGTTTTTCCAGGTGAATGATAGAGCATCCACTTTCCATGCTTGTGAGTGATAAGCCCTTGTGCAGAATCTCTGTAGTTGGTAGTTGTGAGGGGAGGCAAAAAGATCTACGTCTGGGCATCCCCATTTCCTTGTTATGCTGAGGACCTGTGGATCTAGTTTCCACTCGTGAGGGTCCATGAGGTTTCTGCTTAGTTAGTCTGGCAGAGTATTTTTCTTTCCTGGCAGGAATTGTGCCTGCAGATGTACTTGATAGTTCAGTGCTGTGTTCCACAAAGTCATGGCTTGCCTGCAGAGGGGGTAGGAATGTGTGCCCCCTTGCTTGTTTATGTACCACATAACTACAGTATTGTCCATCTTTAGCAATAGTTGTCCTGGATGTAGTAGATCCTTGAAGCCTGTCAGGGCATTCTGTACAGCTAGCATCTCTTTTTGATTGATATGAAGATGCATTTGGTCCTCAGGCCACGTGCCCTGAATACATTTTCCTGCCATGTGTGCCCCCCAGGCATAGTTTGATGCATCTGTTGTTAGTGTCTGCCTGGCTGCGGGTAAAGTAAAGTCCCTTGTTGTGGTGACAGGTCAGTGCCCACCATCGAAACTCCTGTTGCAGGCACAGAATAAGAGTTATTATTGTTTCCAGGCTGTGGCAATGTTGAGTCCAAACACTTTTTAGATACCACTGTAGCTTCCTCATATGTAGTCTTGCATATGGAATTAGCAGGATGCAGGATGCCATGAAGCCCAAAGCCTGCAGAATTTTTCTTGCAGGTAGCTGGGTCTTTGTTGCCATCATTTGAAAGTAATGAATCAGTTGCCTTTGCTTGTCTGGCGTGAAATAAGCCATCTGGGCAGTTGTATTTAAGCTTGCACCCAGGAATATTATCTCGAGAGGGCACTAGTTTTGATTTCTTTTTGTTTACTGTGTACCCTAGGCAAATTAGTAATCTTTTTACAAACGCCAGATGCTTTAGTAGAATGTCCTTGCTCTCTGCTTGAATAAGGCAGTCGTCCAAGTAGGGATATATTTGAATTCCTTTTTGTCTGCAAAATGCAATTACTGGTGCCAGGCATTTTGTGAAGACCCTGGGTGCAGTAGATAAGCCAAACGGCAGTGCAGAGAATTGGTAATGCATTGAGCCAGCTATGAATCTGAGGTATCTTCTCCAAGATTGTCTGATTGGGACATGCAGGTATGCCTCTGAGGTCCAAAGTAACTAGCCAAGCCTTCTTGCCCAGCATGGGTAGAAGTTGCTGCAGTGTTAATATGTTGAATTTTGGAACATCCAGGAAAGTATTTAGAATAGACAGGTCCAGTATTGTCTCCAGGCTTTGTCCTTTGTGGGTACCAAGAAAAGTCTTGAGTAAAATCCTTGCCCCTGTTCTTGCTGTGGTACTTTTTGAATAGCCCTCATGTCCATGAGAGCAGAAATTTGTTTTTGTGCCTCTGACCATTGATTTTGTGGCAGGTCTGGCATACCTTTTGACCTTGGTAGGGTGTGAAAGTGGAACCTGTAACCCTGAGAAACAATATTCAGTACCCATTTGTCCTGGGTGATCATGTGCCAATTCTGTGAGAAAAGTGCTAGTTTTCCCCCTAAGGCTGCTGCCAAAAGTGTTTGGCATTTGTAGAGGAAAGTCATTGGGACTGTTTCCTATAATGTTGCGATTTGTCTTTTACGTCTCTAGGGGCTGAAGCACCCCATTGTTTAGGTCTGCATGAGCCTTGGGGCTGAGATCTGCCTCTTGGGCATCTGTATCTGCCTCTTTGTGGCCTGTCTGACACTGGAAAGAACCAATTTTAAGAAGGCCAGTTCCTGCTAAATCTAGGTGGCTGAACCTGTAAGAAATCCTTGACTGTCTGCATTGATTTTGCTTTAACCTCCATTTTCTTTAACACCTCTTCTGCCTTAACACCAAACAAAGTATAATGCTGTAAAGGAGCATCCAATAATTTTACTTTAACATGATCAGGTAAACTCTGTTCTTTTAACCAAGCATGCCTTCGAATGACAGAACCTGTAACAGTGGCTCTGCAAGATGCCTCTAATGAATCAAAACCACATTGCAAAGTATGCTTTCCCACTTGTTCAGCTGCATGCAATAAATCCTGCATTTCCTTGTTCTCAGGACATTCAGAGCTTGTAAGCATTTTCTGTTTTAGCAAGGACAATAGGTATTGTTGATATTTAAGCATGTGAAACTGGCAGTTTAAAGCCCTTACAGCTAAAGTAGCAGAGGTGTAAACTTTTTCCCCCATCTGTCCAGTGCTCTAGAGTCCCTATCAGAGGGAACAAGGTTTTTTGCAGTGGAAGCCTTGACCCCTTTGGGACCCTGAGAAATAGTTTCTGGATCAGCAGCAGGGTTTTTATAAAGAAATTTATGAGAATCTGGAACTCTGTAGTACCTATCTGGCTTAACTAGTGCAGGGGGTAAAGAATCAGGAGTCAAACTGGATTCAGAAAAAACATAATCAACAATATCTAGTACAAGGGGGATAGCAAGAGGCCTGTGCTGAGGCAATAAAAAAATGTCTCTTGAGCCTTTTCTTGGATTCTGAATAATCCTGGCTCTCCCAAATAGAAATGTTCCCTCATGGTGTGCATGGTTTCCCCAAAAGAGTAGTCCTCAGGAGGAGAGGCTGAGGGGATAGATTCTTCAGCATCAGAATCCTCATAGGGAGGAAAAGAATATCCCTGTTCTGAAGAGGAATCAGAAGAAATAGAAACCTGGTCAGAGGAGTCATAGTCAGTGTCTTGCCTAGGCCTTTTATCAGGAGGGGGATGGGAGCCCCCGATCAAAGTAATTAGGTCCTCTGCCATTTTGAGCATCTGTTTCTTTGGCATGGAAGACTGTCCAGGAGAATGCTGTACTTGTTTCTTTGTCTTTAAAGGTGTTTTAGACTTTGCCTTGGCTGCTGAAGAGGTCTTGATAGTAAGCTGTGTAGGCCTGAAAACACCCTCAGAAGCCGATGCCTGCTCAGCGGCTCCAGACCCATCTGAGGGAATTGTTTCCATAGGCCCAATACCTTGAGTTTCCAGAGGCCTAGCTGTCTCCACGTGGGAGTCGGAGGCGGCCTGTGGCTCTGAGGTAGCGGGTGTCAGGGGCTGTGAAAGCGCCTCACTGAAAACCAGCGACTGGCTTAGAAGAGGCTTCGTCGTCGGTTTTGGACCTCGGATGCCTGTCTTTTTCTTTGTCCTTGCACTTTTTATAAACTCCGGTCGTCAGTTGTTCCGATGGCATTATATAGTTAAACCTTCGGCCAAAGTAATGTAAAGCAAAATCGAACCGACGCTTAATAGTGCGTTGGTTGAATCTAGCACAAAACCAACAACTAGCAACATCGTGGGGTCAGGGCCTAGGCAAGGAATATAGTAAGAATGAAAATCCTTATGAGGTATTTGCTTCCCACAAGAAATACAATTGTTAACTTTTACTGACATCGGTCTGGAGCAAGAAAAAGTTTCCCCAACGGGGTAGTTAGCTTTACTGAAGACTTTGGATCTGAAATTCAAATTCGAAAATCTCAGGAGTCTGCCGACTGGCACTTGCGAACTGCTTTTTCTTCGGGCACCGCACAGCAAGAAAGACTGAAGAAAATGGCGTCAGATGCATCTTAAATAACCCTGGCACACTGACGTCAGGGAAGAGGCGACAGCAACTGACGCTGGACCAGGACTTTGGAATTCAGGCCGACTGCGGGTAGCCTGCCAGCAGGATAACCAAAATGTAATGACTGCAACAGTGAAACACGATGAACATCAGCTTGTTTCAATGCAACAAATGTAACTTCTGAGTGTCATCCTGACAATAACTGGGTACTTGGTAGTGGGTCAAGTATTACAGGCAACTACCAGCTCTACTGGTGTACAGGGATTAAGCCCTAAATCTGGCTGACGAGTATATGGGAAACAGAAAGTTTACCCCAGGGATCACTTCAATGGCTTTGCTGGACAGAGGTATAGGGAACTAATCTAAGGGGACAGCGAAAGCCAACACATTCCAGCTAGGCTTATAAATGCCTTTGGGCAGATAGCCTAGTACCTACCTATGAGCTTAATTAGCAGTTAGGCCTTCCATTGGAGTTGGTATGGAGAGAGGATGGGCTTACTCATTCTTGTGAGAAGGACTGCAGATACAAATGTAAACTGACACTTGATGGTATCTTTCATAGGTAGGTGCACAAAAGCATGAATTTGCATGGGAAAGCATAATGGCACCCCCCATGCCCCCAACAGTACACTCCTGCTCAGAGTTGGGGTTATGGTTATAACAGAAATGCTTTCATTTTCAGGATGTCAGTGAGGACACAAACTCTTTCATGGTTGCTTAAGTGGTCCTGCTTTCTAGTCAGTAAGGAGCCCTCCCTTCCCAGTGGTGGCCCTACTGGGTGCAAGTACTAAGGGAATTGGAAGCGAGTCAGTGTTCTCCACTGACTGGCTTCCTTGTCTATATGAAGTACCGGGTGTAAACAGCTCATTGGAAGGCACTGATGATCAGCATAGTTGAATGGAAAAAATTAAAGAAAGAAGTCCTAAAGGGAATTCTTAATTTTTATTGTATCTTGATGATATCTTGTTAAGAAAAGAAAACAAAGATCACATGAATAAATCATGAAAAAGTCATGGACAGGTTAATATAACCCATACTTTACTCATACACCTTCTACAAAGGAACTGGACTTCGAGGCACTAGTCCTCAGCCAGGGATAAATTCAGCTCCTGCAGGGAGTACAGGAACTACTTTAACACCAAACTAACATGCAGGAGGGGATAGAAGATAGAACCTGCCACGATGCGAATAACAAAAATATACAGACCTGGAAATCCAGTTGGCAATTGTTTGCTTGGAAAAAGGACTACCCAACTTGGATTCCTGGAAAGAAACAAACAGCTGGTCCTAATGTTTTATCTTGTTTAAACAGAATCTAATTAGTCTATGCACATCAGCAGAGTGCAGAAGTCTTTCACCCTTATTTGAGGATTAGGAAAAAAGTACGCAGATTAATACCAGGTTGACAGACAACTCACTGAACACTTTCGGCATGAAGGAAGGATTGACCTTAAGAGATACCCTATTCTTATGAAAAATGAGGAAGGAAGAGGCTGTCAGGGCTTGTAACTCTGAAACCCTTCTACCAGAAGTAAGGGCTATTAAAATAATAGATTGCCGAGTATAAAACTTTAGCAATCTGAAAGCCACTGGTTTTAAAGATGACTAGGTAAGCTTTTCCAAGACAAATTTAAGGTTCCAATGAGGAAGAATAGCCCTCCTGGCTGGGTTCAAATAAAGCATACCTTGAGAAACAGCTTTATCTCAATTCTAGAAAGCAGGGGAGAATCAAATGGCATACAAGCAGAACTGGCCGATTAATGTGCCTTGACAGAGGAATAGGCCAGACTACATCTTAAGAGATCACACAAGTATTTAGGAAAAGTATGAACCCCAGTTTGAATGGGATTCTGTTTGCTTTAGTAACACCATTTTGAAAAACGTTTCCATTTGGATATACAAGATCTTTCAGGGGTAGTTTTTTCACCTTGTGGAGAACCTAAAGCATGTCCTCAGAAAACTGGTGTGATTAAAATTCGATCATCCACAATGTCAGGTTGAGTGCTGATGAGTTGAGATGACATAGAAAACCCTTTTTCTGTGCAAGTCCACTCTATGGGGTAACTTGTGATGATGACCCCTGGCCAGATGGTGAAGAAGGGGGAGCCAATGCTTCCTGGGCCAAAAGGGAGCCACCAGCAAGATTTTTAGCCTGCCCCTTCGAATCTTTAACAGAACCTTCAAAATTAGAGGAAGAGGTGGGAAGTAATAGAGGAAACTTCCCTTCTCATGAAAAAAGACAAGGCACTTGTTCTTCAGGTTTGGAGACAAGGAATCCTGGAGAAAAACAGCCTGAGCTGCTTGTTGAGAATGGACATAGAGTATTTTAGGAGTATCCCATTTGTTGACTATGTACTGGAAGAACCCCCTAATTCAACATCCACTCAATGAAGGTTTTCCAGGGATATGCTTGGTAAATCCACAAGAACATTTTCCTGGGAAGGAATGCAAACTGCTAGCAGAGACAGATTTGCTTTCATTGAATTCCATGCAGAAGAGCCAATCTGCATAGTTGGGTAGTACCTCACTGCCCCACCCCTCTTTTGCTTATCTACTACATGACTGTTGTATTGCCTGTATTCCATGAGTCAGACACCACCTGTAGAGCCTGAATAAGAGCCCAGACTGGACTCTGAGTGTCCGATGGGTGACAACATTGAGACCAGAGTTACCTTAGATACCACTGGATCTTTCTCATGTGCAGTTTGGCAAAAGGAATCATGGGAATCGAAGCTGCCATAAACCACAGAGCCTTTAGAACTTCCCCTTGTAGGACAAGATGGAAGAGTGAGGAGGGACTGAAAATATATGGAAAGAGTCTGCTCTTTGTATTGTGTGAGAAAAGACAGCATGAGACAAATGTCCAGCCTGCATGCCAGAAACACTAGATCCTGGGTAGGAGTGAATGTAAACTTTTTTAGTCTTACTTTGAAGCCCAACTTCTGCAGAAAAAAGATAATGTAGCTGAAATGCCTTTACATGTCATCCTGAAAAGTTGTCTGTGTAAAAGATCATTGAGGTGTGGGAATATTTCAATTCCTCAAGTCCTGCAGAAAATGATAGCTAGTGACACATGGGAATATTTTAATTTCCAGAGCCCTGCAGAAAGCAACAGCTAGTGCTAGGCACTTTGGGAAAACCCTGGGGATTGCAGAAATCTCAGAGAGCAAAGCAAAGAACTGAAAGTACGATGAACAAGCAGAGAACTGGAGGAACCTTCTGTAAGTAGGGTAAACTGGAATGTACAGGTAAGCATCCTTCAGATCCAAGGAGACCCAAAAAGCTTGAGATAATATGAAGGGAAAAGGAGTTTGAAGGGAAAGCATTTTAACAGAAGGTACCTTCAGAAATGTATTGAGATGAGACAAGTCCAGGATGGGTCTCCAGTTTCCTTCTTTTGTAGGTACCAGAAGCAGTCTGGAATAAAAGCCTTTTCGTAAAATTTGTGGCGGTATAGATTCCATGATACCTTCATTAAGACGACCTTGTAAAATAGGAAGGAATAGTTGTACCTGGTTGAAAAGAGCAGGCGGAATGCCTCTGAAGGCTGGATTGCCTTCCAAGTCCTTTTGTAAACTTGCTGGATGACAGAAAGGACAGACTTATTTGAAATGGAGAGCTGCTCTGGAAGGAAGGATGTTATTATTTTTGATAGGGGGTGGGATGGACCCAAGGGGGGAAAGGAGGCAGCAGAACATTGTCAAGCTGATTTGTCCGGAAAGGAAGATTTTCTAGAATTGTAATACCTTGTACATTTGCCCTGAAATCTTTTCTGGGTACCTTCCTGCCTTTCTGAACAGATTTTGGGTCCCTAAGAAAAAAGAAAATGGGCTTAGCCAGACAGTTCTTTTGATACCTGCCTGGAAGAAACATGCCTGGATTCCCATTCAGATTGCTGCATAATTTTAGTGGTGGACTCCCTAAAGGCGATTTCCTCATCTGGGGAGTCTTGGGATAATGTGTCTTCATCATCTGAAGACATTTGACCTGCATAATGAATTTGAGACAAATAAGCCTGAGAACGTTCATCTGAATCATACTCTTCCTCCTCCACAGAAGGAGATTCATGGTGAGAAGAGAGAGGAAGAAAGGAAGGAGGTTTGAGGGACAAAATGGCCTTGTATAGGATTTATGAATATTCTATCCATTCCCTTTCTTGAGAGGCCTGAGAAGGAGAAACAGTCTTTGCCTTTTGTTTCTTCTTAAGAGTGATGTCTGCTTTGATAACTTATGGTGGATCCAATCACTGGCATACCTCAATGATGGTTCTAGACAACTCTTCCCTAGCCAGAAACAACTTAGACAATTGGATGGGAAACTGGAAATTCATCCCTGATTTGGCACCTATATCTCTAATGGACACAGGTAACATGCAAATGGTTCATCTCCCAGACCCATGCTTACACTTATCAAAGGTATCAGAACTTGTCAGAGAATTGGGATGTGTGGCTAGGCTTAAAAAGGCCCTTGTGGTCATTAGCCTAGTAAACACCTATGATCCTTGGTTCCCCCCTTCTCAACCATATTGATATGATCGGTTGTATCAGACATGTGAGAAACAGATGCCATACTGGCCTTTGGCCTAAGAGGTATTTTTCAATATTAAGGGCTGTCTAAGACTTTTCTTGGAGTTCATTTACAGAGGGGGACAGAACAAATAAGGAAAGCATCATCAGCATATTGTATGATAGAGACAGGTGATGCTGCAGTATAGAGATCATTGGTAAACATAATAAAGAGAAGTGGCCCTAAGATAGAGCCTTGTGGGATGCCGACAGTGATAGGCAAAAAGTACAGTTTTGTACCTACCATAAATGTAGATGTCCGATAGGTATGCATCTGCAGTCATAACATATGGGTTGTCCTGCCTCAGGCAGCCCTTCGGTCGGCCGGATTCCAAAGTCTGGGTCTGGCCTCGGCTGATGTCGCACTTTCCCCGACGTCAGAGCTTCTGGGGTATAAAGACATCAGCCGACGCCATTTTCCTCAGTGTTTCTTGCCCCAGATGCCAGGTGCCCTCTAGGAAGGCTAAATTTGGATAAATGCTGAAAAGTTCCAAACAGTAGCAAAATATATATACATATATACAAACAAACAAATACACCATAATAGATTCCCCCAGCTAGCAGAAAGAGGGGTAAGCACCCTAGGAATACCACAGAGGGGAAGGAGGGTGGGTAATCCTGACTGCAGATGCATACCTATCGGACATCTACATTTATGGTAGGTACAAAACTGTACTATGTCCTTCAAGGATGCATCTGCAGTCATAACATATGGGTAGAATACCATAGCCAAACTGGGGGAGGAGGTACTAAGAGAAGGATGGTGTAGTTAGGATCCCCTGCAGAACTGCAGTTGCAAACCCTGCTCGGGATCTGGAGTATAAAGGTAGATTATAATGCTTGGCAAATGTATGCACGGAGCTCCAAGTAGCAGCTTTTAAAATGTCCTTGGTAGCCACCCCTCGTAGGAAAGCTGTAGTGGTGGCTGTGGCCCTTGTGGAATGAGGCCTGATATTTTCAGGAGCTGTCTTTCCATGAAAGGAGTAGCAAGCGAATGCAATTTCCTATCCATTTTGAAATTGTCTGTTTGGAAATTGCTCTTCCTTGCACCCCGTTGCATATGCCACAAAAAGTTGGTCAGTCTTTCTGTTGGTTTTAGTTCTGTCCAGATAGTAGCGTAGTTGTCTGTGTATATCCAAGGTGTGCAAAAGTTTTTCTCCTTTGTTCTGTGGGTTAGGGAAGAACGTAGGCAAATGAATAGCTTGGTTCAAGGATACCCTGGATACCACCTTTGGCATGAAAGCAGGATTGGTTCTCAGTGACACTCTATCCTGGTGGAAAATAAGAAAAGGCTGCACTGACATTAATGCCTGTAACTCGGATACTCTTCTTGCTGAAGTGATTGCCAGAAGGAAAGCAGTTTTCCAGGATAAAAACTGTAGGTCTGCTGATGCTGCTGGTTCAAAAGGAGGTAGTGTCAATTTTTCCAGCACAAAATTGAGATCCCATGCAGGTAGAGGGGGTTTCCTTGGAGGTTTAACATTTTTGATCCCTCTCAAAAATTGTCTGAGAAGAGGGTGAGAGAAGATACGGGGATCCATATTGTATTCTGCTGAAATTGCTGAAGCATGAATCTTAATGGAAGAGTAAGACAGTCCATTGTGGAACAGTTCTGCTAAGTATTCTAGGATGTGTGCTAGGTTTGCCACTGTGACATCTGTGCCCTTTGATGTGCTCCAAATGAGGAATCTCTTCCATTTAGCTGAGTATGTTTTCCTTGTGGAAGGTCTGCGAGCCTCCAGGATAATGTCCTTGACCCTCTGAGACAAAACAGTTTGGTTTGGTTTTAAGGAATTTTCCAGGCAGTTAGTTGCAATGTTTTCAAGTTTGGATGCAAGGTCTTGAAATTGTTCTGCGTTAGAAGAAGAGGCCATAGGGGTAGAGGCCATGAGTTCGCCTGAGACATGCTTCTCAGTAGCGGATACCAGTGTTGTCTTGGCCAGTCCGGAGCTATTAGTATCACCTTTGGCTGTTCCTCCCTGATCTTCAGTAGAACCTTGTACATCAATGGGAGAGGTGGAAAGGCATATACTGTTAGGGCATTCCAGCTGAATGAGAGAGAGTCCACCCTCCAGGCTTGTGGGTGGTATGTCCTTGAGCAGAATTTCTTCATTTGGTGGTTGAGTGGGGAGGCGAACAGATCTATCTCTGGCATTCCCCATTTCTTTGTTATGAGTTTGAAGATGTCTGGATGCAGCATCCATTCATGAGCATCCGTGGTAGTTCTGCTTAAGCTGTCTGCTAGTGAATTCTCTTTGCCTGGTACGAATTTGGCCTGCAGTTGGATGTTGAGATTCAGGCATAGGTTCCACACATTCATTGCCATCCGGCATAGAGGGTTGGAATGTGTGCCTCCCTGTTTGTTTATGTACCACATGACCGTGGTGTTGTCTGTCCTTATCAACAGATGTCCTTGCTGGAGGAATGGTTTGAATGCCTCGATTGCATGCTTCACTGCCAGCATCTCCTTTTGGTTTATGTGCATGCTTAGCTGTCCTTGAGGCCATAGGCCTTGGATACATTTGTCCTCCATGTGTGCTCCCCATCCTAGGTCTGAGGCGTCCGTGGTGATGGTCTGCCTTGGTTTTGGTTTGTTGAAAGGCAACCCTCTGTTGGACTGGCAGGCCTGAGCCCACCACAAAAATTCCTTTTGAAGGCATGGAATGATTGGTATCATGGTTTCTAGACTGTGCCTGTGTTGAGACCATACATTCCTTAGGTACCATTGTAATTTCCTCATATGCAGCCTGGCATGTGGGATCAAGATTATGCAGGATGCCATGTAACCCAGGGCCTGCAGGACTTTCCTTGCAGTAAGCTGAGTTTGTCTTGTCAAAGTCATGAAATAATCTGGAAGTTGTTTTTGTTTTTCTTCTGTGAGAAAAGCCATCTGAGTGATTGTGTCCAAATCCGCATCCAAAAAGGTTATCCTTTGGGATGGCACTAGCCTTGACTTTTGGATGTTGACTGTGTATCCCAAGGCCTGTAGCAGGTGTATGACATAGGCCAAGTCCTTTAACAATTTTGTCTTGTTGTCTGCTTGTATTAGGCAGTCATCCAGGTATGGGTAAATTTGAATTCCCTGAAGTCTGCAATGTGCAATTACTGATGCTAGGCATTTCGTGAATACTCTGGGCGCAGTAGATAAGCCAAAGGGCAATGCTGAGAATTGATAATGCTCTGATCCTGCAAGAAATCTGAGGTGTCTTCTGCAATCTGGTCGGATAGGGACGTGCAGGTATGCCTCCTTGAGATCTAGAGTCACCAGCCAAGACTCCTTGCCCAACATGGGAAGAAGTTGCTGTAGGGTCAGCATTTTGAATTTTGGCACAATGAGATATGTGTTCAGTGCAGACAAGTCGAGAATAGGCCTCCATTGGTTTTCTTTTCTTGGTACAAGGAATAGTCTGGAGTAAAATCCTTGGCCTTGTTCCATAGATGGTACCCTTTCTATCGCTTTCATCTGAAGTAAATTGTTGATTTGTCTTAAAGCCTCTGCCTTCTGGTTTGGTGGAAGGTTTGGCATTCCGCTTCTTTTTGGTAAAGTGTGGAAGTGAAACCTGTATCCTTTGTCTATTGTTTGCAATGTCCATGTGTCCTTTGTAATGCAATGCCAGTTGTTAGAGAATAAAGCCAGCTTTCCGCCCAAGGGAGCTTCCAGATGATCCCTGGTAGGCGGAATCAGAGTCAAGTCATTGTGTCTGTCCTGTGGTAGTGGTTGTAGTTGCAGCTGTGGCACTACTCCTCTGGTTGGCAGGCTGCCACTGACGGCCCCTGTAGGCACCCTTTGATTGACCTCTGCCTCTAGGGCGTCTATTCCTGCCCCTCTGTGCTCTGGAGGTGTCGGGAAAGGACCAATTCTTTGTAGGCCAGTTCCTGCTGAACCTCTGAGGTTGGACCTGCAGAAATTCCTTTACTGTTTGCACAGATTTTGCTTTTTCTTCCACTTTCTTTAGAATCTCCTGTGCAGGGGAGCCAAATAAATTTTGTTTCTCCATTGGAGCATCAAGGAGTTTAGCCTTGACATGGTCTGGCAAGGATTGCTCTTTAGCCAGGCATGCCTACGAATTACTGCCCCAGTCATAGCTGATCTAAATGAAGCCTCCAGTGCATCATAGCCACATTTTAAGAAATGATTACTGACCTGCTGAGAGTTGTGTACCAAATCCTGAAGGGATTTACGGTCTAAAGGTTCAGGAGAAGAAAGCTTCTTATTCAGCTGATCTAACAAAAATTCTTGGTACTGTATCATATGAAATTGACAGTTTAATGCCCTGGCAGAAAGAGTAGCAGATGTATAAACCTTTTTACCCCATCTCTCTAATGCTCTAGACTCTCTTTCAGAGGGTAGGGGATTTTTGGCAGTAGCAGCTGCAACCCCTTTTGGGCCCTGAGAAATAGTTTCTGGGTCTGCAGCATGGGCTTTATAGAGGTGGAAGTGAGAATCCGGGACCCTGTAATATCTGTCAGGTTTGGCAGGGGCCGGGGGAAGAGAATCAGGGCAGAACTGACATCATTATACACATCATCAATTACAGTTAGAACAGGTGGTATGGCTAAGGGCCTATGCTGGGGCAAATGCAAAAAAGTCCTTAATCTTTTTCTAGATTCAGAAAAATCCTGACCCTGCCATTGAAAGTGCTCCTTCATGGAGTGCAAAGTTTCCTCAAAGGAAAATTCTTCAGGTGGGGAGGCCGAAGGAATAGAATCTTCTGCATCCGAATCCTCATAAGGCGAGTAGGCCCCTTCCTGTTGGTCTGACAAATCAGATCCATCCGTGGAGTAATCAGAGGAGAGAGGTTCAGAGGGATCAGTCCTGGGCCTTTTGTCTGGTGGAGGTTGGGAGGCCCTGTCTGGGTGAGGTTGGGAACCCCTAATTAAAGATATAAGGTCCTCAGCAAGACTGAGAATCTGAGAACTAGAGGAAGGCCTCTGAGAAGTAGATTTGGCAGGCAAAGCTTTTGAAAGTTTGGCAGCTTTAGCCCTGGAGAAGTCCTTAATAGACATAGAAGCTGGGGGCCTAGCTGCCCCACGTGCAGGAGTAGAAATGTCCAAAGGAATGGTGTCGGACAATTCTTGAGCACTAGCTTCGGTAGGGATATCTGTAGCCGATTCAGCCGGGGCCTCTCTGGCCTCGGTTGTCGGAGGTATGGTTTCGGTCGTAGTAAGAACCGAGGATTCGGTTTCAGCCGAAACCGAGACACTCGCGGTAGGCCTAGCCGTGGTTTCAGCCGAAACCGCGGGCCGTGAGTGTCGGCCCTTTTCCTTGCGTTTTTTGGCCATATGCGTAGTCGGAGTCTCCGACGGCATTTTATATGCAAAATCAGTTCCAAAAAATTCTTCTGCAAACTCCGACTGACGTCTAAGAGTCCGTCGGTTGAAGGAGGCACAGGCTAAACAAGCTGATACGTCGTGGTCTGGGCCTAAGCAAGGAAGGCAGTAAGAATGGAAATCCTTATGAGGTATTTGTTTCCCACAAGTTAAACAATTATTTACTTTGTCTGACATCGGCTGAGGCAAGAAAGAGTCCCCAACGGGGTACTTAGCTTTTTTCGAAGTCTTCGGTAGCTGAAATCTCTGGATCTGACCGACCGGCACTTGCGAACAGCTTCTGCTTCGGGCACCGCGCGGCAAGAAAGACTGAGGAAAATGGCGTCAGCTGATGCCTTTATACCCCAGAAGCTCTGACGTCGGGGAAAGTGCGACATCAGCAGAGGCCAGACCCAGACTTTGGAATCCGGCCGACCGAAGGGCTGCCTGAGGCAGGACAACCCATATGTTATGACTGCAGATGCATCCTTGAAGGACATCGGGTGATAGTTTATGTTCCCATAAGGTGGCTTGTTTACAGCTGGAGAGGTAGCTGTGGAACCATTGGAGTGTAATTGAGCTGAATTTGAGAGAGGCAAGTTTGTTTAGGAGTACTTGATGGGATACAGTGTCAAAGGCTTTTGACATGTCAAGGAAGGTGGCAGAGACAATGTGGTTATTGTTTTTGAGGTGGTTTACAGTATTAGTGAAACTTAACAGGGCAGTGTTAGCACTATGTTTGGGACAGAAGCCATGCTCAGTAGAAGACGGAAGGTTGTGTGTTAGAAGGTGGTCTAGAGTCTGTTCATGGAGGCATTTTTCTAAGATTTTGGAAAGTGCAGAAAATATGGCTATGGGCCTGTAGTTAGATAGGTCAGTAGAGGGTCCTCCTTTGTGAAGGGGTATGACATGAGCTATTTTCCAAAGCAGGGGGGACATATTGTTTAGAGACAGAGTGGTTAATAAGAATATATACAGGATAGGAGACAGAAAGCGCAGCAAGTTTAAGGAATTCTCCAGGTAACTGATCTGCAGCAGGAGTCTTCTTCTTCTTCTTTCGGCTTTTCCCGGTTAGGGGTCGCCACAGTGGATCATCTGTCCGCTCATGATTGGCAGTGGAGTTTTACGGTGTCGAGTTGCCAGCCCGGCACCCAACCTTCCACAGAAGGCACACACACAAACTCACACCTAGGGCCAATTTAGAGTGTCCAATTCACCTACTGAATGTCTTTGGGATGTGGGAGGAAACCAGAGCACCCGAAGAAAACCCACGTGACCACAAGGAGGACATGCAGACTCCGCACAGAATGCACCCCAGCTGAGAATCGAACCGGAGAACCTGTTGCTGTGAGGTGGCCGCCCGATCTGCAGCAGGAGTACAAGGTTTTATTTTAGTTAGGAGGTTTTGTATATAATTTGTTGGGACTGGTTTAAGAGAAAAAGGAGGAGTACTGGGGTCAGAGGGTGGAGGTGGTAAGGAAAGTGGGGAATTGACATTGTTATTAAGTAATGAGATGATGGAGGTGATAAAGTGGGTATTGAATTGTGTAGTTATACATTCAGTGGTGCAGTTAGTTGTTGGGGGTGGAGAGGTTGATAGATTGCCAGAATTTATGAGGGTTGTTTTGGAATTTTTGTTGACATGATTGGAAATAAGTCTTTTTGTCCAGTCTAATTTGGTTTTTGGCCTGATTTCCGAGTTGTTGGTAGGCTGCATAGTTGTTACTATTTTTGTTTTTATGATAGTGGAACCAGGCTTTGTCCCGCTGTTTTAGCAGGAGGACAGTATCTTTGGTTAAGTAAGGAAGTTGTTTGGACTAATCCTAATATTATAATTAAGCAAGCAGACAAAGGTGGAGCGATTGTCATCTTAGATAAAATAAGATACTTGCATTATATGAATGATTTTCTATGTGATGATATTTTTAAAATAATAGCACTAATGTGCTTAATACCATTATATAAAAGGATAATTCTATGGTATACGAGCTGCATTTGCTTAACAATATTACCTTGTACGTTTACAATTTTTTTTAAATGTTCAACATCCTGTAACCCCTTTTCTTTATGGTTTACTAAAGAATCATAAGAACTTGCAGTGTCCCCCAATGAGACCCACTGTGTCTGGCCAATGATGGATTACTGAACCAATTTCATGTCCTTTTCTAAGTAAGTTACAGAATTATATCAAGGACACCCGTGATTTTATTGGATAAATTGTACTAATGGTTTGCAAATTATTCTTGCAATGAAGTTTTGTTACATTAGACATAAATTCTCATTTTTTACAGTGATTCCCCATGGTTATGGGATACAAGTGGTCAGATAATTTTTAGTGTCTAATAGTAGCTTTACAGGCACAGAAGTAGAGACTGTTTGCTCTCTCCTTGAAACTGTGTTAACTAGAGATGTATTTTTATTTGAGTAACAGCTGTACCATCAGACTTCAGGTGTGGCAATGGGCACACCTGTTGAGAATAAATATGCCAGTTTGGCCTTAAACCAATGGGAGAATTTGTATGTATATAATACAACAAAAGAATACATCGGAAAAGTTGCTTTTTATAAGCGCTTTGTAGATGATACAGTTCTCATGTGGACTGAGAGTTTAGTTAGTGTAATTATGTTTCTTATTTAGATACTATTACTCAATTTTTAAAGTTTAAATAAAATTATTCCCTTGAAAATTTAATTTTCTTGATATTAGTCTATTTAAACAAGATAAACAGATAATTACTAGTATTTTTAGAAAGGAAGTACAGGCAAATAGGTTTTTACACACAGTATGCAGCCACTGCATATTTTCAAGGGTATTGTAACAAGTCAGTTTTTAAGAGCGAGCAGATTAAATACAGATTCACATACCTCTAGTGAACAAATAATGGAAATGACATAAGAATTTAAGAGGAAATATAGTGAGTCTCTGTTAACTGAGTCTTTGACCTATGTGATAAAACAAAGAACTGGGAAAGACCATATTTTATGAGCGACAGGTTACAGTAATCAGTCTAATGGGGATGTGTCTGATAACTGTCACATTAGATATGTTACCCAGTTCAATACTAGAACCAGTGGAGTAATGAATATTATTAAAAATAACTAGGGCATTTTACAAGCCTTACTTGACATGGAACGGTGTATTGGGAGTACTCCACACTTTGCTTATAGAAGGGGTAGAAATTTGAAACAACCGCCATGTTACAAGGAAGCTAGCACTTTAAAGCAGATAGTAAAAACTAATAAGAAAGGGACTGTTCCATGTTATAACTGTGTTAACTGCAAAAATATTATGCACAACACAGGGTTTATCCATCCAGTCAGCAAAAAGCAAGTATTTATTTTAATGTTTTGCTACTTGTTATACAACTAATATTTTTTTACTTAGCAAGTGTTTGGTATGCCCTGCCGTTTATGTTGTAAAGTGCAGCAGAAAGTTGAGAGAGAGAATAATGGAGCATTTTTCAGATATTAAACGGAATGTCTCCACTAATTCTCTTGCAAAGCATTGTACTGATAATGATCCACAACATATTTTCAATTTCAGAGTCATTCAGAAAATGTTACCAAATCTAAGGGGTAGAGACTTGAACAAATTAGAAATTGCAGAATATGATTGGATATTGAGGCTTGAAGCCGATTGGCTTTCTGGAATAAATGCTGCTATCTGTATTAAGCCAATCCTAAAACTAAAGCAGATGAAACTTTATTATTTCTATAGGGTCATATTACATCTGCAATCTGATTTTAATGAAATTGATGTTTAATATGGTCCACATTATCCTAATTTTACAGTAATTCAGAAAATGTCTTTGAACTTAAGGGCGGAGGATTTGAACAATAAATTAGAAATTCTTTAATATGATTGGTTATCGATGTTTGAAGCTGATTGGCTTTTTGAAACAGATGCTGTTACCAGTATTAAGCTGATCTTGACACTAAATCAGATAAAATTTTAAGTTTACTACTTCTATGGAGTCATATTATACTTGTGTAGTTTATTTTCAATTAATTTGATGTAATTTTTATCTGAAATCATTAATTATGTATGTTACGTGACTGGCTTGCTGAACCATGTGTTTTATATAAATTCAATGGAAGTTAATTGCTATTTTTTTTACTATACAATAATGAAGGAACATTGTCTTGAAAGCTTTGTGGATTCAGTTTTATATTAAAGTTACTTTTATTTGTACCTCTGTTTTTGTAAGTCCGTTTTTTTCTACAAAAGGAAAAAAAACATTCACAGCAAAGCCAAATCTGAGTATACAGGATGGGTCAATGCTTTCTTATAATGTTATGCCTCAGTGAGTCACCTGCTCTTACATCTGCAATGAAAGTATCCTGAGATGCAGGTGGTACCACGGCACAAAGGGATGAAGCCCTGGTTGTACTGTAGTCAACCTCGGTTCATAATGCAGCCTGTTCACTGGAGGGATTAACCAGCCAGGGAAGGAAAGGAATGAAGGAGCATTGACTGTTCACCTCTTTGGGGAGGGGGGGGGGGGGGCAAGAAGAGCCAAACCTCAGAATTATTAATTGAATCCCTGATGGAGATATGAGGCCTGTCAGAACACTCTTGTGTGTGTGTGTGTGTGTGTGTGTGTGTGTGTGTGTGTGTGTGTGTGTGTGTGGGGGGGCTACATCATCCAAACATCTAGTACTAAGTAGCAAGAAAGGGCTGAAACAACAGGATGCAACATAAAGACAGAGTAGAGGTGACTCGTGGGCAATGTAAAGTACAGTTTTCGCAGTTAAATTACACAAGAAACAATACATTTTACACAAATAGACTGCACAGTTGTTGCAGGATTTCAGAGCCCTTCAGAATTTTACCCTGACAAATCAAATCTGACATAAAAGGGACACAAGCAACCACAGCCGGGATATTTTAAGTCACTTCACAACACAGTAAAATTCAAAATTGCATAAATGTTTTACTTTTCTGTTCAATTATTTGTTTAAGCAGTGAAAAGCAAGACTTAGATGGCAAAATAATTTCTACTAATCTGACAATCTGTCTAGCAGTATCTAAAAGTGAGAACCAAATGACATACATTGTTAGTTGGACAAAACACATGCACACACACTTATACACGAATGGTCACAGGAAAAGCAATCAGTTGGAAGACAGTGTGAAACACAGGGGCAGGCACTACTAGCTGAGAACAGTGAAGTCTCACTGTGTTGTGCAGGCAGCTTTGACTAACTATCTACTTTGCCTTCATGAGAACATAATTAAAAAGGCAATCCACGGCAGGACAGATGATATAGTTGTGCAGCAGGGTCTGTACCACAATCCATATGAGTGATTAAAGAACAAAAAAAGTATAATGACGTGGGTGATGTCAGTGAAATTTAAAGTGCTCCAAAGGATTTTAATAAAGTCCAAAAATCTAGCATTGCTCAGCATAAAACAGTGCAACAGAAAAACAGAATAGATATGACTCAAGAGTACTGTGAAAGATACTTTGCACAGAAAACTAGGAACAGTTCATTTGCAAGTACTGCCTTCAGTTAAATTATATGAGAAGAAATGTTTTATCAATGAAAAATGGTACAAGCTACATATTAACTGACAACTTGTATAGCATGCAAGATGGATATAGCTCAAACAGTCCTAATTTGCTCTTAAAGTGTATGTATCTATGCAGTCACCTATGATGAATACAGACACTGAAGAATTGCATCTTCATGCTAAGCAATGCTGCACGATATACCCTCACTGATATGATGCCAGTGAGGGTACAAACTGCTGCCTGAATGATGGCCCTTCCAGCTGGCATTCACACTCACACTAGGGACTGTCTAGTAGCAAAGGAACCAAGGGTTCAAAAACAGGCATAGAGGCAAAAATTACCTAGAAAATGCTGCATTATTTTAGTGGTTCACTTCTGGTACTGTCCAAACCATTTTTGCAGAATACTGTAACTTTACATCCTTTCAACTAAATTTTGGCTTGCAATACTAGTAAAAATGAAAGAGAAATTATTTTCTGTGCAAAAGTTACTATTTCCACAATACTACCACACTCCTTTCCTGCGGAGTCCGAGGCAATTAAACAAAATGTAGTACTATGAATTCACACCACAGAAGTACTTCCTGAAAATATCCTCACCTGTAAAATCAGATACAATCTGGATAGAAGGTTTTGTAAAACAAAAACAAGATATAAAAAGAAGTAACAACTTTCTTCAGTCAACAGTGGATGTATTGTCTGCTGTTTTGTATTATTTGGTAACAGCAGAACGATTCACATTGCCTGATCCTTGAGGCAAACTGCTGAATACTTGCTGTTCCAAACTACAAAACAGAGACTGGGAATAGGCATACAGGAAACTGATCAAGAAAGTACATTTAACAATAACTTTAAAGAAAATTGTGTTCTGCTGTTAACTTACATTACATGATGTAGAGACAATGGGCAGGCATGTCCACGCTAAACACCTTCAATGACAGCAGAGATGACGTTTTTATTCACTACTTTTTCTTCTATGGCTTTAAGTGAAGGGCCTTTAAGGTATTGCACCCCAATACCCTTGAAACACCCTGCCATATGCATTGCACGTAACTTAGCCTTGGCGCGGTTTTTGCGCTTGTTACTACTCAGCCAAGCTCCTCGTGGTCCTGCAGAGTGGTGCTAGCAGCAAAGAGGCTAAAAGAGTGACTGCTAACCTGATAAAAGTGTTTTTTTTCCTGCTACTACCTGAGCGACTGTCCGATCTAGTTAAACTGCAAGTATTTCTGCTTCTTGAACTGTTTTAAACTGTTTAAAGTTGTTTTTGCACCTGCACTTTTAAAGTTTGTCCTGTTTGTTGCATTTACCTGTTGAGGCTACATACTCAAGTGTGCTAGCCTGTGTTACATATTTATTGCATTTACCTACTGTTTGTTGCAAAAAAAGAAAAAAAAAACAAAAAAAAATCCTTGTTTCCCGTCTTTCCTGACCTAGAGTAGTCCAAATACAGGCTTTGCTGTATTCTGGACTTTTGGAAAGTTCCTGTGTTGCCCATTTCCTTTCTTGGATATAGGGAGGCTTCTTTGTTCACCAGTGGCAGTGGGGAGCTTAGAGCAGCCTATCTATCCCTGGAGGAGTGTTCCCAGCACAAGAATCTGGCAGTCTATTGGCTGTTTTGGGCCAATTTCTAGCTCTTTCAAGTCCCCCTGTATAAAACCCAGTTTGGCGAGGCCTTGCGCGATTATGCGTGTAGCGTAGCATGGGGCAGCTCCGCTTAATTGGGTTGAAACCATTCTCGGCTCCACAAAGTCTGCTCTTCACTTTTTCCCTTATAACTGATCTAGTTCTCATAATAAACACTATTCCTACTCTAAAGTCTGGCACTTGCTCACTAAAGCAATTATGTAAGTCAGCACTAAAAAATTAAAAGCACTACACCCTCACAAACTCCCCTTGAGTACCTTGTTCCCCATTGGCCCTTTTTTTCAATTATAAAGGAATTCCCAATACTATTCTAGCATGTCCAAAGGTTAGTTGTCAGTCTCCTCTCCGGTCCAGCTGGTGAATCTGGGAATCTTGAGGCAATGTTACAACTGCCTCATGTACACAGACAACCCTCTCCTCCTCCCAACAAATTCCAACACATGTGAGAGATGCAACCATACAGCCAAACTGGAGGCTAAGCTCTCTCAACTCAGTACTGGCGTAACCAGTCAGGAGGAGAAGGAAACCACACTCACTACAATTCCAGTCTCACATAGACCTACCACGACAGCAAACCAAACACATAAACACACAAAAACATACTCGGAGACTCTAAATAAAAATCTGCCTAAGCAGCAGAGACCTCCAAAGCAGACACCCAAGCAACCGCTACCCCAAAACAAAACACGTGCAACACATAGCTCACAAAGCCAGTGTGCCGAACAGTCACAGCCCGTCCTGGGACCCCTCTTGTTCGGCATTTATTTCTCAGATGTTAAAGCAAACATGGGAGGGCTGTGGCTGACAAAGTTCGCAGATGACTGCAAACTAGGCGCCATAGTCGATACACCAGCAGACACACACATCCTACAAAAAGGCCTCACTGAAACGGACAACTGGTGCCGTAGTCACGGCCTTAAACTAAATGCCAAAAAATGTATAGTCATCCCTTTTGGAAAAAAACAAAGTACCCGCAAATTATCACATAGACAGCAACCCACTGAGTACGGAAAAAGTAATCAGAGACCTAGTGACCCAAGTAGACAGCGACCTCTCATTTGACACTCACGTTGCCAAAGTGGTTAGAAAAACATTCTACCTTGCACACCTCATCATGAAGGGATTCACATCCAGATCCAAGGATGTCATTGTACCCCTATATTCCTCCCTCATCAGACCCATGATTGAGTACAATGCCCCATTTGGTATGTACCTCACCCGGCATTTGCAAAAGCTGGAGAGACCACAAAAGTACCTCACCAAAAGGATCAGGGGTCTCCAACATATGTCTTATTCTGCCAGACTAAAGAAACTTCAGCTCTATTCAGTAGCATACCGCCTGCTCAGAGGTGATCTCTGCCTGACGTACAAGGCCATGTCCAATCAGGATCTGATGGACATGCTCCACCTCAAAAAATCCAAATCCATCAGGACTACGAGAGCTAAAGACTTAAACCTCGGCCCAAGTATGAATAGGACATGCTGGAGGGATAGATTCATAACCCAGAGGCTTCCCATGCTTTGGAACAGGATCCCAGTTCGTATTAGGCAGAGCCCCTCACTGACTCTCTTCAAGAGAAATCTTGATGAGTGGATGGGAGATCGTAAGTTTACCCCAGGGGTCACATCTGTGTCACTGCTAGACAGGGGCACAGTAAACTAATTCTATTATATAAGGGGATCTTCATTGTGTCACTACTAGACAGAGGCACAGTATTCTAGATTTATTCTGTACATTTTTGTACCATTTCATGGGGTGGTAAAAGCCACATCACTATGGCTAGACTTACAAATGCCCCAGGGCAGATAGCCTAGTACTATACTATGAAACTATAAGGCTAAACAACACACCTGATACACTTGTAATGGGTGACTCTATCGTCAGGCACACTGACGTCCTGCTCACCAGGCTGAACAAGGAGAAGGTCACGGTGAGCTGCCTGTCAGGTGCTAGGATCCGCCACATAACACAAGCACTCAGGTCACTCCACGGCAAGTACAAATATGATTCAGTCATTGTCCATGCTGGTGTGAATGACCTGAGACGTACCTCCCTGGACTACATGAAAAGAGACATAGAGGAGCTCTCTGAGCACGTAGCCCAGGCCGGTATGACCCTGACCTTGAGTAGCATCTTACCCTCACCAAGAATGATGCCACAATATGAAGACAAGATGATCAATTTCAACAATTGGCTTAAGTATTGGTGTCATTCAAAGGGGATCCAATGCCTGTCAGCCTGGGATGACATGCGCAACAAGCCACAATGCTTCGCTAGGGATGGCTTGCACCTGTCACCCCTGGGCTTTCGGATATTGGCAAAGGCTCTTGCCACCCCCATAGTGCCTTTTTTAGGCAAGGCTCAAAAGACAAACCCACCTCCATAGGTATCACAAGGGATAAGAAACTAAGAGTAATGCTACTCAACGCCAGAAGTCTAAACCTCAAGATGCACGCACTCAAAACTCTCCTTAGCATGGAGAACATCGATATCTGTGCAGTAACAGAAACCTGGTTCAAGGCTCCCGAGAGCACCCCAGCACTACCAGGTCATACCTCATACCATGCTTTTCTGCCCCAAAACTTGGACTGAACCACAAAAGGAGGGGGGAGTATCAATATTAGTCAAAGATACCCACACCTCCAGGTTGGTGGCACAACACGAAACATCAGAGACTATCCATGTGCAACTAACAGTGGGTAAAACTGCCTTCCAGTTTATAGCTTGCTACAGACCACCCTCCCAAACCCAGGAACCCCACTCGGCCTTCCTGAGAACACTGGAAAATATGAAGGTCTCTCCAAACACCATTATATTGGGCGACTTCAACTACCCAAACATAGACTGGGAGCATTACTCTAGCTCCAACACCCTAGCCCAAAGGTTCCTAGAATTTATAAACTCAAATGCTTATGGAACAACTTGTTACCACTCCCACAAGAGGGGAAAACATACTGGACCTGATCATCACCAACATGGGGGCTCTATGCTCCAGACCAGAAGTGTATCCCTCACTGGTAAGATCAGGCCATAAACTAATCTCACTGGATATTCACATCCCGACCTCACAACCTGCTCAGAAAACCACAGTGAAAAACTTCTCTAAAGCAAATTTCACACTCCTCAAAACCAAGGTGGACTCCTTCAAAGCCCCCGGGCCTGTGGAAAATACGGCCCAGACTGCAGAATCTTTTATAAATGCATTCTATGAACACCTTCAGGAATGCATGGATCATGCAATCCCAAATAAAACCAAGACCCAATCCTCCAAAGGCAGGCGTCCTGTCTTGTGGACCTCAGCCATAAACAAACTATACAATAGAAGGAGGAAGCTACTACATGATAGAGCAAAATCCCAAAAAGGGAAGGCATCTCTGATCAGTATTAGCAAAAAACTACGGGCACTCATAAAATCGTCTAAGGCCAGCTTCGGGAGAAAAACTGCACAGGACACTAAGGATAATCACAAGGCTTTCTTTAGTTATGTTAGGAACCTGGAAGGGAATTCCCAGATATGCGCAGAATTAGTCCAAAATGACAAAAAATACACCAAACCCACAGACATTGCCAACATCCTAGCTGACAGGTTCAGTGCAAACTCCCCCCCCACCTAAAGGGCAAATATCTATCCCAGCAGAGTGCTACCCCCCCTGACATCTCAGATGCTCAGGTAAAAGCCGCCTTCTCCAAAGCAAAAAACGCAGCATCAATGGGACCAGACGGGGTCCCAGGCTGTGTCCTACATGAACTCCAAGAAGAGCTAAACCCAAACATAAAACTACTGTTCAATCTCAGCCTTACTACAGGATATGTACCCAAAGAGTGGCGCACAGCAACAGTGGTCTTTCTACACAAAGGTGGTGCCTCAACGGATCCTGGAAACTATTGCCCCATAAGCCTGACTAGCTTGGTCTGCAAAGCTATGGAAAGGATCATCATGGACATCATAAATAAAGATATTGCGGACCTACAGACACTGGATCCTACCCAGATCGGCTTTGTTAAGGGCAGATCCTGCCTCTTAAACCTGGTCGATTTCTTTGAAACAGTCACCAAGGCCATTGACAAGGGGAAGGTGGTCCACACAGCCTACCTGGACCTCGCAAAAGCCTTCGATACAATACCCCACTCGGGCATTATAGATAAGCTCACCAGCTTAAATATAAACCCCTATGTCACTAGATGGGTTGCAAACTGGCTCAAGGACAGAACCCACATGGTTAGAATTGCTGGAGCCATGTCAGACTCCAAACCAGTTACAAATGGCATCCCACAAGGCTCAGTCCTGGAACCTCTCTTGTTCGGTATATATTTCTCGGAGGTACAGGCCAACATGGAAGGACTGTGGCTGACCAAGTTCACAGATGACTGCAAACTAGGCGCCATAATTGACTCTCCAGCTGACACAAGCATCCTTCAAAAGGGCCTCATAGAAACAGACAACTGGTGCCAGAGCCATGGCCTCAAGCTAAATGCCAAAAAGTGTATAGTCATCCCCTTTGGCAAAAACAAAGTGCCCACAAATTACCACATAGGTGGTAATCCATTAAGTACGGAAGAAGTAATAAGGGACCTGGGGACCCAAGTTGATAGCAATCTCTCATTTGAAAACCACGTGGCCAAAGTGGTTAGAAAAACATTTTATATAGCCCACCTAATCATGAAGGGATTCACATCTAGATCAGGGGAGGTCATCGTGCCTCTTTACTCATCCCTCATCAGGCCCATAATTGAGTACAATGCCCCTTTTGGGATGTACCTTACAAGACACCTGCAGCAACTGGAAAGACCCCAAAAGTACCTCACCAAGAGGATCAAAGGGCTCAAACAGATGCCATATACTGCCAGGGTAAAGAAACTCCAGCTCTACTCAGTGGCAAACCGCCTGCTCAGAGGTGATCTGTGCCTGACGTATAAAGCCATGTCCAACTCGGAATTAATGGACATGATGCACCTCAGAAAATCCAAATCCCATCAAGCTACGTGCTCGAGAGACTTGAACCTCAGCACTGAAATAAATAGGACATGCTGGAGGGACAGATTCATAACCCAGCGGCTCCCTTCACTCTGGAATAAAATCGCAGTCCAGGTTAGGCAGAGTCCCTCATTGACTCTCTTCAAGAAGAATCTTGATGAGTGGGTGGGAGATCGTAGGTTTACCCCGGGTATCACTTCTGTGTCACTGTTAGACAGAGGCACAGTATACTTACCTCGAAAAAGGGCATAGCAAAATTCATTTAAAATGGGTGGCGAAAGCCAAACACACTCTGGCTAGGCTTATAAATGCCCTAGGGCAGATAGCCTAGTATGAACCTATGAACCTAACATAGAGGAATGACCGAGGATGGTTGCCAATACTGAAGAAGCTTTTGGCAAATGGCCAAAGTGCGTAAAGGAAACCTACTGCATCATTATTTTGTGACAGTTTGAAGAAGAAAGATAAATGTTTTATTTCATAAGGAGGCAAACAGCTACATAGTACTGTCCAACACGCCTTCCCATGTGCTCATACTTATGTCAACAAACACATAAGACAGAGCCCATTCTTTATCAAGGGATCTCTTCCCACAACCTTCTCCACATCACAGAAGGGATATCTTCCGGTAGAAGTTATATATCGTTCCCACACCCTCTGTTTCTCTCCCAACATCACCTGCAGTGCAATTTTATTCCCAAATGTGGATCTCTAGAAAAGCCTCTAGGTGAAGTTGTAATTACCAGTAATATTCCAGAATGTTTAACCAGCTCAGGTAGTGACTGCATAGCACAGTGAAAAAATGAGTTAAATAATAAAATACTGAAAACTAAGGAGTGTTTACTCTTAGCTACCATTGCAGGCATCACTACTGAGAAGCCAATCACAGGTTGTAGATAAGTCAAGTGAAAGCTAAAAATGTCATACCTCTGAGGCTGAACACCAGGCAACAAGGTGGGCCATGTTAAAGATAAGGATGTCACTACTGTGAGGCTGTATAAAAGACTACACACACAGGCCATCTTACAGCAAAAATCACCACCATGAAACATTGCATTCAGATGGGTCATCCTAGAACCAGGGATGTTACTACCATGAGGTTGAAAAGCATGCTAAAGATGAACCATACCAGAGCTAAGGGTGTCATATTACTGTTACATTTCTAGGAGGGTGAGCATCATGCTACAAATGAGCAATCATAGAGCCAAAGATTTCATTACTGTAAAGTTTAGCTAATGGACCTTGAACAGCAGGAACTCAGAACATGGCCAGAAGCCCAAAACAGTATCATATGAACCAAATGTGTCTCCCAGAAAAACAGTAGGAGAGAGAAAAGCTATCTCCAATTTGGTAGTACAATGTCAAACTTACCCACTCCATAGTAGCTGACAATGAGAGGTATGCAAGAGGATAGGGCAGACAAGCCCTACAACTATAACACCCCTAGCCAAGACAGGACGATATATATTGCCCAGGGAGGACAGCTCTTCCTTCAAAATAATTCCAGCTCTCAGAGCACAGACAATACACTTATGGGGAAATAATTTCATGGTGAGGTTGCAATGGGACCCACTAGCTAGGGGCTGAAATGCAATGCAAGGGGAACCAAAGGCCTTCTCGAGTGAGGAAGCATCCCCGAGGACAGTCATAAGGAGGGGAGGTCCAGATGGGTAACCACCCACACCAGAGGTCAAACTAAGATAACCCCACCCAAAGAACACAGAGAAGGGGCTCACTTTCCCCCAAGCTTTCAGCAAAGGTGTGGGTTCAACCTCTTCTGGGTTGAAGGGCTAACAAGCCAACTTCTTACCTGTGGGGGAAGCACACCCTAGGATTGGGAGGAACAGGCTCTGCTCCAAGCACCCAAAGAATACCTCCCACTTCTTCAGGGAGAATGGAGGAGAGCATAGTGCTCCCCAAAGTCCACAGAATTGGAGCAGGTCTCAGGCCATTAGTAAGACTGTAAGGGGCAAATACATCATTTCTCCACTGTGACACAGAATAGCCTTCTCTGCCTTCTGGGTGGTGGTGCTTTATTCTATGATCCACTCAGGCTCACAAGCAGGACCCTGTAGAAGAAGAGGCCTCAGATGAACCAGTGAAATCCTGGATGACTTCTATCCAGGACAGGGGCTTAGCAGTATAAGACAAATCCACTGGCCCAGGACTGGGGACCAGTAAAGAGTATTTGTTCTACATCTAAGACACTTGGGGGGACTTTACCTACAAGATGATTAAAGCAGAATATACAACATATCAGGGATTGGGCATGCAACCAGGAAGGTACTGTGTATACCTCTGTAGCAAAGCAATATATTACTACCATTTCTGTTATGCAAAAATTGAAGAATGCAAAACATTTTTGTAGTAGCTTGTGCTATGCCTGAACTAGGTCTCTATCATGTCAACGTATCACCCTTGTAAACAAATCATAACCAGTGCATAAAATAAGCAGAGTATAAAGATCCTGTAAAGCAGATTCCAATCCTATCAGAGGGAGAAAACAAATAAAAATGTCCAAATTATTTCCAAGAGTGACAAACATGGCGAGGCCAAACAATACAAGCACAATCAGCCAAAGCATACACTGCATCTTATAAACACATGATGTGTTAGGACTGTACCCTTATGGTTGTTTCCAGAGTGAAGATAAGAGCCTTCCTGATTGTAGACCCAAGAAGGATCTCCAGTACCGTCGGAATCTCCACCACTTACACTCCCTGGAAACTGGACAGATAACATACACAGCTGAGGGTCCCAAGTGCCACTGTGGAAAATGAATACATCTTCCTGCTTGCCCTGTCCCCTGCTCATGCCACCATGCCCACCAGCTGCACAGTAGCTTGTGGAATGTTAAGCCTCTACCTACAGACTTCCGAGAAGTCAGCCTTAGAGTGGGAACATAAGCCTTAGTCCATTCTGCCAGAAGACAACAACAGTCTTCAACCTTCCCTGAGGGAAGCAGAATGAGTGTACTTTCAGTCCTGGTGATAACATCAACAAAGGCGAACAGGCAAATCCCAGAGGGCGGGCAACATTTGGAGAAAGATGCTGTCTGCTGACTAAAGGAAATAATGACTTGAGGATTACTCATAGAAAAGGTCCCAGCCAAGGAGGACACCCTCAGCATCAGATCTACTGAGCAATCATTTTTTTTTTGCAGAAAACAAATAAGGTGACAATTACGCACTTCCTGGTTCTTAAAGAGGCAGTAGTAAGAATGAGTCGGCATTTCTTGCCAACATATGAATATACATATTGAGATAATTATGGTTATAAATGTTTCCGGATCCTAGACAAACTATTAATGATGTATATATTATAATGAAATAATGATGGCAGTCTATTAGACTCCACTGCCAACCAATAAAATCAATCATCATTTAGAATGATGCATCTCTTACACATTACTGTATTTAGTTGTATAAGAGACTGTATTTGACTATGTGTGGGTATGTGTACATACCCATACATAGTCACATATGGACTCTTATACAACCCAAATAAAACTAAATTATTTTTTACCCCCAAGAAAAACCTCTCTGTCAACAAGACAGATTTCACCATTCATTCTCAAACCGACACTACTACAGAGGTTGTCTCCCACACTAAACTGCTAGGAGTCATCCTCAACGAAAGCCTGATATTCGACCTCCATATCCACAACAATATCAGCTATAAGCTAGGCACCCTCTACTGACAAAAATGCTATCTTAACTGCTCCACTAAGCGTACTCTCGGCTTCACTCCTCTATGGTACTCCTCTCCTCACCAATATTCACTCCACCCTAAAAACTAAGCTGGAGTCATATTACAAGGTAGCCAAGTATGCAACCAATGTAAAATACTCTTCCCATCATTGCACTGCCTTAAAATCACTTAACTGGCTCAAACTTCCACATCTAACCTACCTACAGCTAATCACAGCTAACAAAATCATTTACAAACCCTCACACTACTCAACCCTCTCTTCTGCCTTAACCCACTACCTCCCAAACAGGCCACTTAGATCTACAAATCAACTTCTTTTCTTTTCTTTTGATAAAGTCCTGAGAGTAACTGGATGAAAGCTCTTAATCCTTCAATAAACCTTTTAAATTTATGATCTGGCATCCCTCCTTGTGTTTCTTTTCAGTACACCTTGCAACCGGCCACCTGTTTATTTTTTTATTGG
Source organism: Protopterus annectens (assembly GCF_019279795.1). NCBI lineage: Eukaryota > Metazoa > Chordata > Ceratodontiformes > Protopteridae > Protopterus > Protopterus annectens. The sequence goes on from NC_056727.1 coordinate 1,251,887,513, forward strand.
TTGTTCATTGGTGGCATTGACATGTTTTTACAGTTAAGGTTTTACACATGAGCATTGTTTGGTTTCTAGCACAAATACTGCATCTAGCTTTCCCAACACTAAACCTTAAGTCACCCACTCATGCATTCGTACATCCATCTAGTGCTCCTTGGGTATTCTTAATTTACAGCTCGTCTCTAAATGCCAGTCTCAGTGTCACATTAGGCAATCGCTTGGGTTGCACTACCATATATAACAGTTTTCTACCTACCAACTGCCTTGCAAGACATCATGTCAGAAGACTAACACAGCTCCAAAACACATTTCATTTACCACATTTACTTTGCCACTCTTGGAAGTGGTTGGAATTGATCCAATCACAGAAATGGATCAGGCTGAACTGGCAAGAATATACTGTGTAAAGGAATAGACTGGTCTGTCTGCTATACATTTTTCATTCAGAACTTCCAACCACAATCCCTACAGAATTACCTCTGTGAGTTTTTTTTTTTTTGATGTCCAGTCTGTATTTATCCAGGGCTTTCCTGGACCCCTTTGCACAAAGGTATCACCACTTGCCCTTCTCTAGTCCACTGGCATCACTTCAGTCTGGATGAACAGACCATAACTTGACTCATTTAACAGTTCTTCCACTTTTAGGGGTGGGAAGTCCATTTTGTCTTTTCCTACAGAAACTCTAGTTTTAGTACTTCCCTGCTAGACACCTTTCCATCTGTCTCCATGCCTGCCCATTTTGAACTCTCAGTTGAAATACTGATTTTCCACCAACAGTAAATATGAAGACAAGGAGCTTTGGCATAGACGCCTGGGCTCCAACCTCATTATGATGTCTACTTCACAACCATTTTCATTAACCCAGTTTGAAATTAACTTGCTCTCTTTTCTTTAGACATGATAAAGTTGCTATGCCTTTATAACCAGTTCTTCCTCTGTGCAAATGCTGGCCTAAACTTCTTGGCAACTGTATTCATCTTTCTATCCTCCTCACACCAACCACTCACTTTAAGTTCTTTCCTTTCTTTCTTACAGCCTTCTGACCTCATTTTTTTACCCACGGTGGTTGTTACAGCTGATCATACTTCAACCACCAAGTTCTTCAAATAATAGCTTTTCTTCCCTCTCCATAGTATTCCTTCTCAAACAGTTTTCCAGTAAGCTAAAATCCCATAGTCACACAACTCTGTTCTAATTGCTGTTTCTGCTCCTGCTCTAATAATTATGAACTATACTGTGGTATGGTCAGGCTTACCTAACTACTGCAATGCTGACCACAACACTTGTTTCCCTTCCATCATCCCTCTTTATGTATTCCCTTTCCTAAAGTTCCATAAATCTATCCCTTCTTGTCTAACATTTCATTCTACTCCCTTTCACCACATATCAAAATACCAGCTGTCTCCCCTACACCCCATCTTTCATTCCATAAACAGTCATTACCCTAACCTCCCACATCTCTTCTTTCTACCTAATGCACTACTATACCTATGAACTGATCCTCCTTCCGCTCCTCTCCATCAAACCTAATCACAGCTACACTCTCAGTATTCCTCTAGTAACATCACTATACCCTCGGTATTCCTCTAGTAAAATTACTATACCCTCAATATACCTCTACTAACATTACTACACCACCACACAAAATCTCTACTTAGCCACTAATTTATAAATTAACTTGTGTACGTCACCTCCCCCAACACAGCCCTTGACTTCAAAAGTCCCCAAACCATCGTACCTACTCTTTCAGATGTTCAGTTTTCCCATGGATTCTGCAACCTATCTCAGTCCCATAACTTCTGAAGTCCAAAACATCACCTGCATGCCTCTTTCCCTCCTCTCAACACTGCCCTCTCATTCTTCTTCCCTGGGTCCATGTTTCTGCCTATAACACAATGTTTTACGCTATCTTTTCTACTGAAAAGCATTTCCTTACACTCACAGTATATAGTGCCAGATTACATTGCCATTAAACACAGGGACTTGTCATATATTTATTCATTAATTCATTTTCTGATGCCTCCTTATCTTATTCAGGATTGCAGGGGAGACAATGCTTACTCTGGCACTTAAAAGGCACAAGACAGAGAACAAATCAGATCGCAGAACTAAGACTGGACAATGTGTACTGCCTGGCATGCTCATATCACCTCCTATACTCAACAAAGCCCACACAAACTGCAGTTATTCTCTCCATACTACTACCCTCTAATCCATGCTATACTTGCAGCACACAACCAACACTTCATATACAAAGAGACAATAATAATAAAAAATAAAAACATGGTCACTGCTGGACAGCCAATGATGAGTTAATATTTAGGCCACGGTTCTACAAATTTAGTTTGCAAGTCACCTTCTATATTGTTTTGCAGTGCATTTGACCAGTACAGTATGTTACTAGTAACTCCTGACTCCCAAGTTACCATTTTTCTTTAGCTAAAGTTAAACTATTCCCTATTCCAAATCTTAGACTCTGTAGCTTAAGTTTATAACATGGGCTCCACAGTGTTTTTTTTTTTGTTTTACTTACTTCACATTAACTTGACTATCCAATTTTTACTGAGGGGGAAAAGCCAAGTCACATTCCTACAAATTCTTTGAAACATCTGAGTCAGTCAAACTACTTGGTGGTTCACATGGTTTGCATCTCGTCTTTGATGCCAAAAAAGGTGAGATTTATCCCTCACACCTAGTTTCATAATGTGAAAAGACTGACCACTCTGTACAGCACAGCTGGGTGCAGTACTTTTAAGACAGTAATCTCTCTCTATACTGGTAGTAGTTCCGGTGGATGTTAATCTTCTCGCTCTATAGGCACTTGTCTGACAAAACTACAATTTTAGATAAGCATTTATTTAAATAAAATGCCTGTATTAATTCAGGGGAAGATAAAGCAGCAGCATCCCTGGATCGGAGGACTAGAGTGGGAAAAAGACCAACTAGTCTACCTTATACTGTAGGAACAGAAAGGACTTGTTCAACAGCTAGACTCTGCTGGAGTGAGTGAAGGATCTAAGAAAGCGCGGATTTGTAGTGGAAAGGTCATGTCACACAGATGTGATAAGCATCTTTCACTGGATAGCTAAATTGGTAAACCATGACGGGGTTGTGGAATCCTCTCATTTTTACCTTAGCAAGGCATTTGACACAGTCATATAAAAGGCAACTATAGAACATGGATAGCCTGGCAAGCAGGTGATAAGATGGTTGTCAAATTAAAAAAAAAAAAAAAACGGTTTGTAATTGTGGGCCTCCAAAACATGACCTACACGGAAAGACTGAAGGCCCTGTCTCTGTACTCTATATCCTACAGACTGCTAAGAGGCGACCTGTGCCTAGCCTACAGTGTGATCTCTGACCCTGCCCTAATGGAAATGCTGCATGTCCGCAAATCAAATGGGACAACAGTCACTCACTCCAGGGATCTCAACCTAGCCTGTGAAATAAGCAGAACATGTTGGAAAGACATACATGTCTCCCAGAGAATGCTGTTCCTCTGGAATAAACTCCCACTTCATGTGAAGTACAGATCCTCAATGACCCTATTTAAGAGCAACCTTGACAACTGAATGGGAGACCACAAATTCACCCCAGGGGCCTCATGGACAGAGGCAGTTGGGCTAATCACTGATTCGCTCAGCTAACAACGACCGTCTAACCATGGTCAACTAAGTAATAAGGGTACTACATAGCTAGGCTTGTTAAGGTCCTAGGCCATTAGCTAGGAACCTCTTATGAACATAACTTAAAGTTAAATGGTGTCTAGAAAGGAAATGAAAGCTACAGAGTGGAATACCTGGACTCAACCTCTTTAATAGCTGTGAAAGTCACAATAAAGAGAAACTGAAATGTCTCTGCATATGACACCAATATCAACACCACAATGGATAATTAGGGCTCTTGCAGAAAGGATGAAAAACCTAGTTTAAAGTTTAATGCACGCCAACTTAAAATGTTTTGGAAAAACATGCATCTCAGGAGAAAAATCCAGGAAGGACTAGACATGCATTGAAGGAGAGATTTTTTTTTATTCTGCATATTTTTAAAACCAGTTCTACTTACTAAGCACAACAGCATCTTTTCAGGGAAGACCCAAAAGCATTACCTGGTTAGTGACTTGATCAGGTTTGCACTTTTAATGAAAGAGGGAAATCTTTTTTTTTCAGAATACGTCAAGATGTCAGTAAGAAAAGCTAGGAAGGTTGTATGAGGCAAAGGAAGAAGCGTTTCCATTAGAAAGATGAAAATTATTTATCCCTTAGTATACATAACCGAGACTTCATCTCAACTACTATTAATAATGCTGGTGGTGCTATGCTTGGAAGTATCTGAGCTATTCAAAAAACACAGCTATATACACCAACATCTTTACAAAGAAAGATTAATTATACAGCTTAGTATGTACATTCCTGAAGAAAGGAACAAATATCTGAAATCTGGCATTTACTTTACAAACTACTCCATGACTGAGACACCTAAGTTACTCTCCAGCAATGCCATAGAGTAATGAAATGTTGCCTATGACCTAAATGGCAGAGATTTGATTGGCAGCTTGGGTGTAGGAAGGGCTGGTGCTGGCAGAGTGCAACTGAGCATCTGACATCAGCTCCGCATCCCAAGGGAGAGAGAGGCAGTACAGTCCACTGCACTGTTGATACCCAAAAGAGTGCAGGGCCCTACAGGATCAAGTATTGGGTTGGGGTACGTGCCACATATAAACCGCGGAGCAATGCATATCTCTCAACTAAACAGATTTTTGCAGAATGTCCAAATTGTTGCCTCATATTTTTGCTCTGTTTCTCATAAAAACTGTGTTTTTTGACAAATCACCGGGCTGATCTAAGGACTAAAGTCAATAAATAATGACATGCATGTGAGTTTCAGACTTCATATCCTTCAGAAAAATGCACTCTAACACAAATCCTGTTATTCTAGCAGGTTTCTAAATTTATAAGAGCAATATTTAAAATGTGTCCCTATTTTGGGCCTTTGTCCTCCCATTATGTCAGGCTTTGTCCAGATTTTTTGCACTGAGGTTGAGAGGTATGTGGAGCATGTTCATGTGTGCAAGTATGTATGAGACCTCCCCAGAGCAGTAGCTTAGACAGAAGCTATCAACTGTCACAGAGAATGCTTAGGATGGGGGAGGTTATGCATAACTGACATTCTGACATGCTCCCTCACACCAAACTCTCACCTCCAGGGAATGAATGGGCTGATTGGGCTCTCACCCTGATCAGACAACAAAGGTCTATGTGAGATTTACTATATCCAGGGAATGGGTCTGACTATTACTCCAATGGATAAATGCAAAGAGATGACGAGGGACATGTAGAATAGCCATTGGAAGGTCATGGGGGGGTATTCCCCAAATATTTGTGAGATCACAAATGGAGGTAGTTACTCTGCTGCAGAACATGTAATTGGCTGGAAAAGATGTTTTAGCTCACCTACTGTGTAATAAAATCATGATGCTGTATGTTGTAGAAATATGGGTGCTTCACAAAAAAAAAACACATTAGGTAGCACATGAAGAGAAAGGATGGGTTATTTATTCCCTGGAGGAAAACAAAAAGGGAGACATTTTTGGAAGGGGACCAGTGGCTATACATCAGATGTCACTAGCAAAACACTGAGAATTATTTTTTAAGTAGATGAGGGAGCTGTCAAATACCTCCATTCATAGTGCAAATCGACTGGCCTGGCTGCTGTCTCTATTGGGGTATGAATTTTGCATAGCTGAAAATATTAACCGCTTTCTGAAGTGTGCAAAAATTCAAAATGACTTTACAAACTGGAACCTGACGTCTTCTTTCAGCCTTTCCTTCTGAAGAAGGAATGAGCTAAACATCAACATGGCAGATGTCCTGGAAAATTGGCAGGTCTCATGGAAGTGGAATGCATTTGTAGGAGTAGCAACTCTTAATATAACACTTGTATGTGGTCTGAAAAATACTTTTAATATTCATGATTAAAGTAAATAAACAGGGGAATGGGTAGTATAAACAATTGCAACTATAAGATCCAAAGGAAAAGAAATGCACATATATTTCTAAACAAAATGAAACACACTGCACATGAAATTACCTTTGTAAATGTTTTAAATGTTAGTCTTGCACCAAAGAAACAAGCACATTCACCATCTAATTCAGAATTTATAGTGTGTTTGAGAAGAAATGGAAATACTAAGCCAACTCGTATAAAATTAGCATTTCATATTAACCATCTGGAATCAAAGAGTGACTTGTAACATGACGCTACACATTCTGTAACAAAACTAGTCTGATGGAGCAATATATCAAGAAGCATGGTGGTGTAACTGATCAGAAATTACTAAGAAAATAATCAAAAAAAGAGCTGTAGTTACAGAAGCAAATACTGTAACCAGTCAGAAGAGTGCTGCATCACTGTAGTGGAAAGCGAATCAAAAATAATCAACTGACCAGCTTTGAGGATTAATGAAGTTTGCAAAAACACCTTGTTCTTTCCTTTTGTGGAAAAATGTCACTTTCCCTGTCTACATGCACCTAGTAACAGGCTAGCGCATAAACTAGCAAACCATGATGGCTATGGTGCTTTAGGTTACAGGCTAGCACACAAGGTAACAGTATACATTAACCTGGGTATAGAAGATGCCACATTAGCGTTTGCACTCATGTGCTGTTAGGTACATAAACTGAGACATCAAAAACCTTCTGCATGCAGGTAGACATTCAATTGCTGTGCAAAAATAATAACAAACAGTACAAGTGTACAACTCGTTGCAGCTTTTGTTCTGTGTGTAAAGTTTTTTAAGCTTCCAGACTTTGAATATTGCCTTTGGACTTGATCAGCTGAAACATAAAATGCTGACACAATTTGCTATTTTGTACTTTGCTATTTTGTACTGTGCCATTCTCCATATGGACACAAAGCATGGCTGTACAGATGCATTTTATTCAGAAAGCTAAACATTTTGACCATTACATACCTAGTAACTTTAAAGGAATGATAACAATACAGCTGACAAAAAGTTTCATTATGCTTGCAATAGCAGAAAAGAACTGTTAGCAGACATAGAGTATGAGGTACTTGCAGACTATTCTTGCGGCCGTCTGTCAGTGGCTGTAAGCACTGAAGTGAAGTAGACAATGACATCTAATAACCGGAAAAAATAAGTCTATAATGAATACACAGAGGCAATGAAAGAAAAGCATAAAACCACACAGCAATAAACTGCTGATTGTGAAGGAGGATGGAGGACATCAGACAAATAAAGGGATCACGCAGAGAAGAAAAGGAATCACAGCACGAGTAACCATTTGAAATGTCTGGACCCGCTACAGCGAGTAACGAAATACAGAGACTGAATGGCCAAAAGAACGGACTTACATATTCTAAGTCTGAGATGCCGTTTCTCAAACATTGCCATATTTTGGAGGAAAGGGAATCTCAGAGTTGGTATACATAAGTTTGGGGGAGGGGGTGGTGCCCCCTCCCCACAAAAAGAAGCTTTAAGGAGAAGAGTGATTTTCGAGATTCCCTCTTCTCTGAGTTTTTCAGTCCTTTTTTTTTTCCTGGCTTTTTGGTACTTGGCATTTCGACTGCTGACATTTCAATAGGGAGCTCACAGCACATGATGGAACATCTCAGTCTTCACCAGTCTCATGTCAGTAATGGGGATAAGTGCTCAATCCACGCTGTCAAGGTCAATCAGCAGAACCTTTGGCAGAGATACGGAGGGTTAGAATTTTAACAGTTTCTTGAAGGGTTTGAAGAGCTGCTCATTATGCACAAAACCGAAAGAAAAAACTAACAGGCTAATTTCACTTATTTAAAGGTAAGCCTTTAGGCAGAATTAGCAAAATGAGTACTCCATATCGTACAAATAATGAGAATGTAAAAATTATAAGCTAAAGGTTTCTGATGCACAGAAAAACAACTATAGGAACTGGAATGCCATCACAAAACCCTCTGCTGATCAATACACAAAGTGTGGCCTGGTACTTGTTTGAACAGACTTGTGCCCAACAACAAACTACAGCCACAACACAGCAGCTAACAGTACAGTATTCAACAGCTCTGACAGCGAACATTCCTCAAACCATTATCCTACAAATACTAAGACATAGTGCCAAGACATCCTCAAAAGGGTTGAAGTGTGGTGTCAATTTAAGAACTGCTAAATAATGCGTAGGTGGAAGTCTACTGTATGTTACTAAAATCATATCTGCTGGATTGCCAAGTACTATGCTTGGCCTGCAAAGTAAAATACAAGCAGCACTACTGGTGATGTGTGGAGGGGTTGTAACTTCCTGGGACTGCAAAAGTAATACGTGCACATGTAGTTGACATGTTAAGTAGATGAGGCACAATTATTTAACACTTTCTAATGTTATAAGGCTGGAGCACTTTACTGTGTGCGGTAGGCTATGGACAGAAGTATGTGTAAGAATATAAAAGAAAAGAATATTAATGAGGAACAAAGGCAGCTTCGCAAGTTTTTATTTTCTATGTGCAACACATGATGGCTGTCTACACTGAAAATTTATATTATACCATTTATAATGCCAGATGTATTTATGGAGACTGTAATTTTTCATAATAACAGACAATTAACTGAATATTAAGTCACTTACTTGTAATTATTTTTATTATGTGGTACACAAGGAGAAACTTCTGTGTTCCTGCACCAGCCCCGCTATGACCACTCCTGGACATGTGAATTATACAAAACAGAACCATCTCAGTCCAAGACACTGTACTTCAATGTTTGCCTGGTTCACATCAGCAGTACCAAAACAAAACACACAGCAGCCACTACTCCCTGGCCACCAGTATGGGTAGAGTTGGGCTATGGCTCGTCAGAGACCCTTGTGCTGTGCCCTTCTCCAGTAACATTCTCATCAATGTGTGTAACACAATTTGAATGCATCGTTTGTACAACATGCCACTTTGGTGTAAATGAGTGCGTAATATTGGTAAACAATATTTTTTCTTGGTCGTGAAATGGAAATTGCTACTATTTTCAGAACCAAGTCAGTTTCTGCAGATGTGTACATTTTTAATAATGTACACAATGATAATTAAAAAAATGACTATTCTCTACCAAATTCCTTTCCCTCAGTAAAAAAATATTCAGAACGTCTTACAATAAAACTGTCATACAGACAATACTGTGGTTATTACACTATGTATATATTTTGTAAAACAAAACCAAACAATTCTGCACATAGTAAATTCCTTCAAAACAAACACCCCAGTGAGCAGATAGAATGCAATCACACGTCTGAGAACTGAGAAAACATGGTGCAAATGACCAAATCACAGCAATGGCAAAAAAACAAACAGCAGGAAAAATTCAAAGCAGTTGGTCTACACATGCAACTTACAGAATGCATCACCAGTCAGTTCATGTGAAAAAAAAAATTCCTCTCAGAAACACATCACAAAGAAATAGTGCTAAAACACATCTCCCTTTATACTAGATACCACATCCATTAATATAAAACTAACTTTTACCATGCAACACCCAGTGAAAAGAACTACAAACAACTGACAAGGCCATAATC